>NC_056743.1:739219952-739372452 GCF_019279795.1 Protopterus annectens
TTTTTGCTTTAATAGATGATTTGTACATTGTCATAACTTTGTATGTGTAATCATGGAGCTTTTCTCTATGGGTATCCATTGAAAAGAGATTTTAGTTTCTAGTTGGACTTTTGCAGTAAACAAATGTAAATAAGTAAGTAAATAAACATTATTTTAAATAGTTTCTTTCGTTGCTATTTCCACTTTAGTCTGAAATCATGTGATATTGAAACACTAAGTAGGCCACTTACAATTTTCAGCTGCCTATACAATAGACACTTAATCCAGCATCAAGTGCAGGTGAGTCATAGTATACTTAGTGCCAGACATCAAAAGTTCAGTTAGCAGCACAAGAATGAGTTGCTGCATGCCTCAATTCACTGATGGTTGTAACCTTCAGGAGTGCAGCTTCCTGCAGAAGTACACAGGGATTTCTAAGTCTTACGGCAAGCCAGTACGTAAAAACTCTACTGCCAATCAGTAGCGGACCGGAGTTCCGCTGTGGCGACCCCTAACCAGGAAAAGCCGAAAGACACAAACAAACAGAGCCCAGTGCATAGGTGTCATTATCAGGGAGTCAGTTTTGCTGAAGAGTGAGTGTGATGTATATTAACAAAACAGTTGATGAGCAGAATAACATTAAAAGAGAAAAACATAATGCCATAAGACATTTGTGCCACAATCCAAAAGTAAGGAATAGTAAGTTGGTAATATATATCTGTAGAATTATAGAACAGTATAGTCAGAAGAAAAAGAACATAACATAAAACAAGTGCAACTGATAAAGAATTCGCCACCCCCCCCCCAAAAAAAAAAAAAATCTTCCCTTTAATCCCATTATATGTAAATGGCATGGGAATACACCACCACTGTCTTATATCTAGCATGATTCATATAAAGCATATATGAAATGGATTATGGGAAAGAGAAAGATTCAAGAAAAACAAGATCACATTGATATGTCAAGCCCCAATGGCAGCCTTTTTGTGGAAAAAAACATTAAAATTCTATAAGAAGCACTCAGAGTGATTCTGAGGTGTTAAAATAGCTCAGAAAACAAAGTGAAAAAATAGATTTTTTTAGTTCTAAGGTGGAGTTTTCCATTAAAATTCTATCTGTGTGTAGAATTGAATCTGTAGTATTCTGCTTAGCATTGCATGTTTAAAATTTCTCAGTTTTTAAATTCTGTGTCTGGAATCCTAGTTGTAGAACTTTGTATTCAGAATTGTATTTTCAGATTTTGTTTAGAATATTATTCTCTAAGAGTTTTTGAAAAGTGATATTGGAAAATTATTTTATGCAGTTCTTTGTTTACAAATGCATTTATGGAAATTTGTGTTTATAATTTAGCCTGTGGAATTCTGTGTTTAGAATTTTATGTAGAGAAATGTGTCTTCAGAATACTGTCTGTAGAATTTTGAGTTTAGAATTTCATCTCTATAATTCTGCATTTATAATTCAGTCTGTGAAATTTAGCATTGCCACCTATCCGTTTTTTTTTCTGGACTATCCGGAAGTCAGACTGATTGTCCGGTAGTCCAGAAAACACTGTACAAACTCTGGTATTCTGTTTCTGAAAAAGAAACAGACCATCAAAGTTTGTTAAATCTGCAGATTTACTATGCTTTTTTACAAAAAGCATAATAAATCCACAGAAAAAAAGTGCATCTTGAACGGAAAAATCCTGGGTTCCCTCGGATGACACAACAACAGTGACACAAAATGGATGGAAAGTGAGTGGAAAATGGATGGGGTTATATAAGGCATAAGGGGTGTGGCCTAAGTCCAGTTTTTGCTGCAGTGAAAGGTCGCAACCCTAGTGGAATTCTGTGTTTAGATTTCAGTCTATAGAATTCAGTCTTCAGAATTCTGTGTTTAGAATTTAGTCTGTAGAAATCTGTCTATGTAATTTAGCTGGGAAAGTCTGTGCTTAGAATTATGTCTGTATCATACCTCTCAAATCTACAGATTTTCACAGAATGTCCAGCTTATGGTTTTTGGTTTATTGCGCATAAAATTGTGGTTTTCTGACAAACCATTGGCAAATCGTTAAGGACTGAAGTCAGAAAATAATGGCATTTGAGTTTCAGACTTCATACCCTCCAAAAATTTATGTTAATGCAAGCCTGTTATTCTATCAATGTTCTAAGTTTGTAAGAGCAATATTTAAAAATTGTCCCTGTTTTGGGCCTTTCCCCCATTATTTGTGTCTTTTTCCTGATTTCTTGCTCTAACAGGTTGAGTGGTATAGTCTATACAATTCCTAGATTAAAATTTGATATTTAAAAGTCTGATTGCCTAATTCTTTATTTAGTGTTCTGCATGCATATCTGTGTTTCAGTTTGTATCTGTAGAGCTTTTTGTTTAGAAATCTGTTGCATTGGGCATTCTATCTGCAAATGTCTGCACTTAGAGCTCTTTTTGTAGAATTCTGTGTTTTGATTTTTTCTGTGCAATTGTGTGTTTAGAATTGTTTAAGATTCTATAGTCTGTGTTTACAATTTTATTTGTGGAGTTCTATGCTTAGAATTCTGTCTGTGGAATCCTGTGTTTATAATTTTTAATTTGAAATTCTGGGTATAGACATTTGCAGCATTCTTTTTTAAAGAATTCTAAGTTTAAAATTTAATCTGTGGGTGTCTGTTGCTACACTCTCATTTGACAACCACGTGGCCAAAGTGGTTAGAAAAACATTTTATATAGCCCACCTAATCATGAAGGGATTCACATCTAGATCAGGGGAGGTCTTCGTGCCTCTTTACTCATCCCTCATCAGGCCCATAATTGAGTACAATGCCCCTTTCGGGATGTACCTTACCAGACACCTGCAGCAACTGGAAAGACCCCAAAAGTACCTCACCAAGAGGATCATAGGGCTCAAACAGATGCCATATGCTGCCCGATTAAAGAAACTCCAGCTCTACTCAGTGGCATACCGCCTGCTCAGAGGTGATCTGTGCCTGACGTATAAAGCCATGTCCAACCCGGAATTAATGGACATGCTGCACCTCGGAAAATCCAAATCCCATCGAGCTACGCACTCGAGAGACTTGAACCTCAGCACTGAAATAAATAGGACATGCTGGAGGGAGAGATTCATAACCCAGAGGCTCCCTTCACTCTGGAATAAAATCCCAGTCCAGGTTAGGCAGAGTCCCTCATTGACTCTCTTCAAGAGGAATCTTGATGAGTGGATGGGAGATCGTAGGTTTACCCTGGGTATCACTTCTGTGTCACTGTTAGACAGAGGCACAGTATACTAACCTCGAAAAAGGGCATAGCAAAATTAATTTAAAATGGGTGGCGAAAGCCAAACACACTCTGGCTAGGCTTATAAATGCCCTAGGGCAGATAGCCTAGTATGAACCTATGAACCTATATGCAGTTTTGTCTGCAAAGTTCTGCATTTTGAACTCTGTATTTTGTGTAAGATTTTGCTTTTCGAATTGTGTTTGTAGGAGTCCTGTATATGGGACTCTAGCTATAGAATTGTATCTTTAGAATACTGTGTTTATAATTCTGTCTTTATAATTCTGTTTGTAGAATTGTTAGATAAGGATTGTGCTTGGATTTCCATCTGTAGAATTCTATCTATAGAGTTTTTAATGTGTAGTCTTCAGTGTTTAAAATTCTTCCTGTAGAATTATGTGTTTAGAATTCGATCTGAAAAAAATAATTTTGTTGAATTCGATGTTTCAATTTCTGTTTGTGCATTTCTTTTACAGTTCTGCTGTAGAATTTTGCATTTAGAATTCTGTGTGTAGAATTCTGGTTTTAGAATTCTGTCTGAACAGTTATTTATTTAAAATTCAGTGTTTAGAATTTTGTCAGTAGAATTGTGTGCTTAAAACTGCATATGTAGAATTATATTTGTAGAGCTCTCTGGAATTTGGTCTATAGGTTCTAAATTTAAAAATCACAAAAGAGATGCAAGGAAATAGCTGTCTCCAGTATTAAGAAAGAGGACTGACTTCACATATTGTTTGTGAAAACTGAAAAATAAAAACACTTAAACATTACAGTTTTAAGCAGCAATAATATTCAGCCCAAAACTTCAAATGTTAATCCTTCTTCTATGAAGGTACTAAAGAAGCAAACTCAAACACGCTTAGTCACCAGAATAACTCCGCTGTAATTTATAAGTGCTTTTGTCCACCAACTGGATTTCATCACATTAACTTTTCAATAACAGCTTTAACCCATAGAAAACTAATATATACATGAAAAGCAAAATTATCATAAGTCTTGATTGACAACCTCATACATTTTAATGAGCCTAACCTACAACTAAAAGGTAGCCTGATGTAACACAAGTCATTTCTTACAATCCATACTAAAGTAAGAAAAAAAAAAAGAGTACTAATAAACAAAATCCAAATAAATTGAAATGCAGAACTAGTTGTTAAATACTAGTCTGTCTCCAGACAGCAACAAGATGTCACAAAATTCCCTTCACTAAAGGCTGTTTCACACCATATCAATAAGATCCTTCCAAAAGGAGTGATAAACTAAGAAACTAAAAAAAAATAAATAATATTAGCGAGCTTAAGTGTGTATGTGTTTTGTGTGTGTGTGTGTGTGTGTGTGTGTCTATGCATGTGTGACAGCAGGGACATGAATCAAGAAAATAGCAACCACTATAGTAACCTTAGAATAAGATGCAATATAAAAAAATGTGACGGATAAAAACACAATCAAAATAAAAACTGTAATCCTAAGTATATTAAAAACAAACAAAAAAAAAGTGCTTTCACCTGTAGCACTTAATCAGATCACTGTTAAAACTGAGCATCTGTAAAATCAGTCGTATACTTAAAATAGGAAGAAAAAAAAACAAACATTAAAATATTTGGGAAAATGCAAATGACTATGCATATATATATGCTGTAGCAGAAGAGAAAATCTGAAACCATCAAAAATACAGGCATAAAAAACGTCCAAGAAAAGTGAAGAAAGGAGCAAACATGTCATGTCATACCATTAACAAAATAATTTGTGGTCCAGTTTCCTAAGCTGAATAATGCATTTGGTTGAACAACCAGAATTAAATCCAGGCGTCTGTAGGCATTAAGGTGAATTTTGCATTCCAGTTCCTTATTTTCGAGAATTACATTACAGTTTCCCTCAAGTGAGCCCATCTTGATCATGTCCAAAATATGAAAAGTAGAAAAAAGAATTACCTGCTGATTCAGGGTTGTGCATTGCAAGAAGTTTCTTACTTAGTCTGTTTCTAATTCAGATGTGTGTTGGACTATCCTATTTTTAAATTAGAAATAGTCTTTCCTAACAAAAAAAAAAAAAAAAAAAACTTGACAGTTGGAACACTAGGCTCTGTAAATATACTTTTCACTCTTACAGTTCTCAGCCAACATACTGTTATATTTCTTACATGTACAGGGGCAGATGAAAAAAATGTCTGCAGCTCATGAATTCACAAAAGGTGCAGAAAGGGGCCCTCATTTAAAGGTACCAAACATTTCTATAGTATCCCTGCTGATTGCCCATTATAAATGAGGCCTAATGTTCCTACCTTTTTTGAAAACAAGAGAACGGCCAGGATCTAGAATCTTGCTCAGCAGTCCATTACTGGACAAAATGGTCTGACTGCCACAAACTATCATTTTAATCTCATGGGCATATTTATTGAAAGTTTAGGTCATACTTCATTTTAGTTTTTCTTTCCTTTTGTAAGTGCAGGGACTTCTCAAATCACTTAAAACACTTCTTTGTGGTTAATGTGAGGAAGTGTCCTCCCTTGTTTTTAGGTCCTTAATAGAACAAGAATATGTCTGATAGTCCCACTTTCATACCCCCTCTCAGGAAAATCTTTGTTGAGGTCCTGCAGGTTCTTTGAAAAGTTAGTTGTTTCTCTGGACACATGAGCAATCTGCATACCCTGTGACTTTATTACATTATGCTTAGTCATTTTCGGGTGCAGTCTGCCGGCATGAAGCAGTAAGTTTACCCAGGTGGGTTTGCAAAATAAATCATTGTAAAGGACTTGTGACTGTGGATACGTATAAAGAGTGAAATCCAGAAAACTAACAATATGGTAATCGTGATGAGTAGTAAATTTCAAAGTCAGTCGATTGTGCAATGTGTACAAAGAAATATATAAGAGCTTTCACTGACCCTTCCCGTACAGTATAAATATCATCAACAAATCTGAGATAACATTTGATGAAGCACCAGAACTCAAGAGTTATAGATTGTTTCACTCTCCCATTTAGCCAACATTGGATTATCTAGGCCATGGCCTGTAGCTGTTTGTATTGCAATTCTACATTTCTGTTTGTAAGTACATCCATTAAATCCAAAAAAGTTGTTGCTCAGTACGAAATGCAGTAAATTATAAATTAGGATAATTTCACCTGGGAAGCCTAAGGTTTCCTTCATCTTGAATCTTTCACAGCCTTTATACAGTACACGTGAGACAGCAAAGTGTATAGTGAATCACTAGTGATAGGAACTGATTTGCTTTCCTCAGAAAATCAAGAGTATCCAACACAAAGGCTTTAGCCTGGCTAGTCAAGAGTTTAATAAGATATTCCAGACAAACCATTGCTGGTTCAGTGATGCCACCTTCCCCTGCTACCAGTGGCCTGAAGATTCTTGTGAAGCTTGGGAATCGCAAAAAAAATCTATGTAGCTTAGAATGGGCTGCTGCTAGGAAATAAAATCAAGAAGTCTTCTGTTGATATAAAGTCTTTATCTTAGGTTCTGAATTTATAGATCAGTGGTTTAAAATCTTACTGTAGAATTCTGTCTGTAAAACTTTGCCTGTGTTTAGAATTCTGTATGGTGATTTCTATGTTTAGAAGTATATCTGTCATATTCTATGTGTAAAATCCAGTGTTCAACCTTGATAGAATGTATCTGTAGAAAAATGTCTTTATAGGTTCATAGGTTCATAGATTAGTACTAAGCTAACTGCCCTTGTGAGCCATTTTAAGCCTAGCCAATTATCCCTTGTGAGACTCAAACCCTGCACTTTGTGTTTGTAAGGCAAACCCCTTAACCATTAGGCCACCCTCCCAACCGCTCTAGAGCTTTACATGTAGAATTCCATCACCATACTTGTTTGTATTGCATTCTATCTAGAATTAATTATCTTTGCAGAACTCCAGTATTCTGTCTATTAAATTCCATGTTTGCAGTTATTTCTGTAACATTCAAGCTGTGGAATTTTATTTGCAGAATTGTGTGTTTAGAATTCTGTCTGAAAAGATCTGTGTTTTGAGTTGTATATGTAGAATTCTGATTTTAGAATTGTGTTTATAAAATATTATTCAGTGAACTGTTTCAATAAAGCTCCATTTTTTAGAATTCTATGCTTAGAGTTCTAAGTGTAGAATTATTTTTAGAATTGTGTGTTCAGAATTTAATCTGTGCATTTTTTTCGGTTGAATTCTAGCTTTATAATGCTGTTTAGGATTTTGCCTGTATCAGTATGTGCTTAGTAGTCTATCTATAGATGTTTAGAATCATGGCTATAGAGGTCTGTTTTGAGTTCTACTTTGAGTTTTATGCATATGTGTTTAGAATGCTCTCTGTAAAATTCAGCATTTAGAATTATTTCTATACATTTGTATGTTTATTTTTTCTATGTTTAGAATTCTGTCTTTGGAATTCAGTCAGCAGAGTTCAATCTGCAGAACTCCAAGTTTAGAATTTGTACAGAATTATTTTTAACTTCATTGAATTTTCTTTCTGTATTTCTGTCTATAGAATTATGTTTAGACTGCTCTCTGTAGAATTTTGTGTACGTGTTTGGACAACATCTCTCTTCATACCTCTACATGCATAATTCTGCTTGTAAAATGTTGAGTCTAGAGTTCCTTATGAAGAATTCAGATATTAGGTTATTCTGTAGAATCATGTGCATAAAATTGTGTTTAGATATGTGTCTAGAATTATTTTTGTAAAATACTTTGTGTCAAATTCATTCTGACTGTACAAGTCTTTGCTGAGAATTCCATCTTTTGAATCATATCCATAGATTTCTAAGATCAGAATTATCTATACAGCACTCTACTCAGAGTTCAGAATTATGCCTGTAGAATTGTGGTAGTTTAGAAAATTCTCTGTAGAATTCTAATGTAGAATTCTGCTTGTGAAATTGTGCTTATAAGTCCATTTTAATATTCTGTTTACAAAATATATGCATTTGCAATTCTGCTTCTGGAATTCTATGTTAATAATTTTGCTTAGGTGTCTACCTATATAATCCTGTGTTTAGGAATCTATTTGTAGGTTTCAGCATTTAAAAATCTCTCTGTAGAAGTCTGTGTTAAGAATCCTATGTAATAAAATCTCTGTTCAAATTTTTAGATGTAGAATTCCAGCTGTAAAATTCTGCATTTAGAATTACATCTGTAAGATTGCATGTTTGGTATTCTGTTTGTGGAGTGAGTCTATTTTTAGAATTCTGCCTTTGGAATTTTATTTAATAAGTGTTGTCTACAGAATTCCAAGTTTACAATCAGGCTTATATTATTCTTTCTTTATGACTGGAAAATTCTCTTTTACAGTTTGCAAAATTCTGTGTTTAGACTTCTGTATATAGAAATGTAAGTTTATAAATTTATATCTTGAATTCTGTGGTTGGACAATCTTGCTAACAATTTTGTATGTAGAATTCTACCTGTACAATGCTGTGCTTAGATTGCTTTCTGTAAAATTCTGAATTTAGAATTATCTGTAGAATTTTGTGCGTACAGTTGTGTTTAGATCCATCCATCCACCCACCCACCCACAACCCTTTTTCCTATTTTTGCACATGTGGTTGAGGTGTCACTTTAATCGTGACAGTCATATAGAGCCAAGGTTTACACCACAAGGTGGCTAGCCTTGCCATATAATTGTGTTTAGATGTTTGTTTAGAATTCAGCCTGTAGAGTTCTTTGTTTAGAATTCTAGCTGTAAAGCTGTATTTCTGTCTGGAATCCTATTTGAAGAATTCCGTGTTTAATATTTTTTCTGCAAAAGCCCATGTTTAGAATTGTAAATATAGTAGCCTAGTTTTGGAGCTCTCAGAAATTTTGTCTGCATAATTTTATGTTTTGAATTTTCTCTTTTGAATTCTGTCCTTGGAATCTTGTGCTTATAATTATTGCTTTACAGTTCTGTGTTTGGAATTCCTCACATAGTATTCTGAGTTTAGAGTTCTTTGTTTAGAGCTGCAGCGGTAGCATTATTGCCTCACAGCAAGAGGTTCTCCTATTCAATTCTCGGCTGTAGTGCCTTCTGTGTGGTGTCTGCATGTCCTCCCCATGGTCGAGTGGCATTCAAAAGACATGCGTGAATGGGTGTGTCTTCATTGAAGGTTGGGCGTTGGGCTGGCAACTTAAATCTACTGCCAATAATTAGCAGACAGTTCTGCTGTGGTGACCCCTAACTGGGAAAAGTCGAAAAGACAAACAAGAGTTCTTTGTTTAGAATTGCCTGTGGAATTCAGCCTTTAGACTTCTGCTTGTGGAAATCTGAGTTTATCTTTAGAATTCCTTCTATAGACTTCATATCCCTAGAACTTTATCAGCAGACTTGTGTTTGATATTCTTTCTGTATATTCTGTTGCTGTGCTTAAAATTCTTTCTGTAAATTTCTCTATTTGGTATGATGTCAGTATGCTTATGTCTTTACAATTCTGTCTGTAGAATGAGATTCTGAGGAGTCTATTTTTAAGATTCTGTTTAGTCCATATCAGATTCCATAGTGCAACAATTTCTAGGCAACCAGCAATTCTGATTAGTATGATAAATCTACTTACTGGATAATAGACCATACATTTTTAAATTTATTTGTCCGTTTGCATTTGGGGTATGATCATTTATTAAAAATAATTATAGGATGCTTAGAAGTTCATATATAGTCTTATTAAATTATGTACTTGTGGAAATACAAAAGCATTATTTTTAAAATAGAAAAAAACATTCATATTTACTATTTATTAAAACTTTGACATGCTTATTAAGTTTTAATTTGGATCATCGACTTAGGCCAGTCTTAATTTGTGTAATCAAATGTCAAATATTGTTTGCCCAAAAGTTATTTATCATATTCAGATACTGACAAACAAGATATTTAACCACAACAAGATGTGCAGTAAAAATAAATGAAGTATAGGTGCAAGTATTTACTGACTCAATACAGTGGCATGAGGGATGATTTCTGCTAGTTGAGATTTTAGTTAGAAGATGCCCAAAAGTATTAATGACCTCTGTGACAAAAGGAGGTACTGCCAGCCTAGCTAGGTGTAATTTTGTAAATAATTGTATGTCATTTGTGAAATATCAAACTAATTTATATAAGATGCTTGTGTTACAAATGTATTAGAACTATATGTCATGTGTATATCAAACTGTTTTGTACAGATGTTTTGTGTTGAAAAGGTATTTGTAAAGTGCTTGTGCTTAAAATGTATCCACAGTGTGCCCTACTGGAAGACAACAGAAATGTATATGCACTATTGTAACTGCTTAATTGTGTATGTTAACAGAGGAAACCAGAGGGTTAGCCACACTCCAGCAAACTTTAGAAAAATATTTGAAATTAAATTACTTTATAGGCTAGGCCATAAAAATGTTATCTTTCAGGTTCCAATGCAGTAGAGACACAAAGTCTGTACTAGGAAGTTTTCTGCATTGTCTTTGGGATGAAATAGTTGCTAATCTGAAAGCATGAAGGAATGCAATTGTTTTATGACTTCCAGCATCTGCCAGAGAGCTGCTAAATACTGCCAGCTTCAGCAATGGGAGGTTTGCCTGAGAACTAGAAGTCATATGTCCAGAAATGATGTCATTCTGCAAACTATCCCAGCAGAACTATTTTAGATATTATTTTGAGAAGTCTCTTAGTGAGACAGAGCTTTCTGCATTCTGTCTTGGCCCAGACAACAACAAGAAGAACCATTCACCATATATGCCTTGTTCTAATGAAGTACATTTCTAGGGAACATTATAACTCTCTTTGATACAGTCAGGAATATAGCAAAGCTTAGTTTAGATTTTGGTTTTCATTATCTGTGTGAACCTGTACTGCAATGTTGTTTTAAATATTTTCTGTGGTTTTAAACTCTGATGTCACTGTGAATATATGTTTAGTATTGTCTTGTTCTTTTATTATTTATTATTACATGCATTTAAACCTTTCATTGTGGCTGATCTATGTAGAGATATTTAAGTTTTCAGAGTACTTGCATGTTTATTTGGTTACACTGTGTCGGCTACTCCTAATAGCCTTGCTCTTGGTCAAACTACCATTTGTATTGGTATTAATATTACATTGGACACCCTTTGTTAAGGGCCCTAAAGCAGCTGGTAAGCAGTGACTTGTGCAGTGGTAGCTACCTTATAGTCTGGGCAGATGGGATCATAGCTAAAACCTCTGCAAGCCTTTCCCGTGTGTGTGTGTGTGTGTGTGTGTGTGTGTGTGTGTGTGTGTGTGTGTGCGTGCGTGCGCGAATCAAACCTCAGAGTGTGTGAGTAAGTTACTTGGGCAGGGACACGAAGCACTGGTTGGACAGTGAGGGTGCTGGAGGTCTTGGCTTGGTCACTCAGCTGAGATTTCAACTCTATAGCTGTGGCATTGGGGAGTCTTATTGGGGGATCTGGAGGAAGAGGAAGAAACCAGCCCTGGAATGACTGTGGTCTCGGTGTGCTCTTTAGATAAATTATACTTTATGCAGACACTTGCATCAGGAAACACTGTGTGTGTATACCTGTTATCCTCCCAGTGAACGTCCCCCCCACAGGTGCCAGTGGTGAGGATTGTGGCTCCTTGATTACTGGTCCACTGGTGGGTCATCACAACTTCAGTCAAAAGTTTAATAAGAGGCACTAAAGGTTCATTCAGACAGAGCAATATGTATTAGCTAAACCTGTCTTTCTGACTTAACAGTTGACTATGGTAAGGCTGTTAAGGCTCTTTTATCCCATTTACTCTTAAAAAAATAAACAAACAACCTAGTCAAAAATCATACTAACTTATCTCTAAATTGTTTATAGAACAGAGATGTATACCCGTTGGGGCTTGGGTGATTAAGGTTAAATGACAGGGCAGAAAAGTGATCAGTGTTCCACAGGATTTGCCATATTATGCCCAGTAGTATTCAACATTAATGTCTGATGTCACAGTAGGTATAGAGAACAGGATAATTCTGTTTGAGTATGACAACAAGCCTGCAGCTAAGATTTTATTTTTATTTATTTTTCCTTAATTGCCTGGGTCATTGAACTACTCCCTGGACCCTTTTTTAAGATGCAATTGCACAGCTTGTTATAAAGATAACAATGAAGTGATTATTGCATAGATAATTTTCCAATGGTTGTAGAACAGTTATCTTACATCTTATCAACTGTTGCATAGATTATTTTGAAATGACTGTGACAGCAGTTGTTTACATCTCATAGTAGTATAGGTTATACATAATACAAAGCACTACATTGCAAAAGTATTGTCGTACAGGGTTGCAGAGACTGAGTATTTTGTGTAATGTTGTTGTTATTGTGTCTTTCGGCTTTTCCTGGTTAGGGGTCGCCACAGCGGAACTCCGGTTCGCTAATGATTGGCAGTAGATTTTTACGTGCCGAGTTGCCAGCCCTGACTCACAACCTTCAACCAAGGTATGCCCATTCACGCATGCCTCCACACAGAAGACGCTCTAGCTGAGAATCGAACAGGACAACGTCTTACTGTGAGGCGACAACGCTACCGCAGCACTGTAAAATTCATGGGAGTAAAACAGTTTTACATGCTTGTTCGTGATATATGTGTTTGTATACATTTATTAGTTTTGTTGTAGTGCATGTTGTAGGGTAGTGGAGTTATAGTACCGGACCATCTTTATATTCCAGAGGAGACTGGATATTGTGTGGTAGTTTCTGAATTAAGAGTTGGGAAAGAAGCTGAGAAGGAGAACCTGACACTTGTAAATAAGCTTCGAGGAAGAATAGCACGACTCTTGTACAGATGGAATGGTAATAAAAGGATGGCTTTGCTTGCTTTAAACATTTCCTAGCTGCAAGTTAGATTTGTTTTATTAAGAGGGTAACTATAACTTCTGATTTGTGTTTGCATAGTTACAAATATTGACCAAATCTTTTTAAAGTTCTACACCTGTTAAATGCATAAAAGAGTTGCTAACTTACAGTTGAGGTTAATGCCTGTAGAAAATGGGTGAAGGAAGAGAGAGAGACTTTGTCCAGGAAACAGGAGCATTTGTAGGTTCTCTAGAAACTTCTTTCTAACGTGTGGACACTCGATTGTGTTCCTGAGCTCAGTGGGTAGCTTGTTCCAGTTAGAAAGAGCTGCTTTCTGGAAGCTCCTTACCCTGGTGGAGATTCCAAAGGTTGGCATATGTATGATCAAAGCATTTAATTCTTGTTTCCTGACAGAGTGGGGAAAGGTTTTAACTAGTAGCCTGCTTCCAAAAGATGGGCAGAAACTATTACATAAAATTTTAAAGGTAAGTAAGGATAAAAGAAGACTGGACACAGCTGTTACTGGGGGACCATTTAGCTTTTTCTGCAGTGTAGTGCTCAATTTGAGGAGACAGACCGATAAATCTGCACATTGAGTTAACTGTTGTTTGAGTTTTGTTTGTGCTGTACAAGGAGTAGAAGCAGATTTTTGGGAGGACATTCTCAAGTCTAGGTATGAAGACATTCTTAGCCACAGCCTACCTGGTTTCTTTCGCTTTTGAATCATTATGGGTTTTGAATGTCAAAAGTAGGGTTTAAAATTAGGCCCAGATATTTGTATATATATCTATTGAAGATATGGGCTTATTGTTGGCTGTATATATGTTGGTGGTTGGAATTTTGTTAGCTTGTAGTGGGTACTGAAGAACATAGTTTCTGCTTTAGTCACATTCAGAGTAAGAGGATTATTAGTAAGCTTTTGATAGCAAGAGAATGAATCATTCTGAAGAACAGTTTGGACACCAAAGAAGGATGGACTGCTTTTGTAAAAGATCATGTTATCAGCATAAAGGGTGATCTTAGAAGTAAATTATGGATGTTAATAGAGAGGATAGTATGGGACCACATATACAGCCATGTGGGACTTTGGCTGATAAGCTGCTTTTGCTAGTTGATAGTTTACCTTTATGTACCATGAGCGTTTTGTCAATTAAATCATTTCAAACCAATTGACTGTATTGTCAGTGAATTCAAGGGTGTTATGTTTTTGTGTTAGTACTGAGTGGTCTACACCACAGATCAATAAAGATAACCCTAGTCAGCCAACCCTTTTCCATAGAAGTGAATAATTCATCTCTTATGGTGTATGCAGTAGCTAATGTGTTCCACTATTAAAGCTGCATTCTGAATTGGTTAGGACACCATACTTACTACAGTATTCATAGACCTGCTTATAAATTAGTTTTTCAAATGTTTTTGTAATTGGGCAGAGAATAGATATTGGTCATTATTAACAAATATTCTTCACAAATGTCTTGCTTACAAACAAGGTTTTCAAGAACACACACACACGTGCGCGCACTGCATCCTTCACACATACCACTTACCACATACATAGACATTTTTACACTGAAGCTCTTAAAAGAAACCTTCCCAAACCTGAAAGACCTCCTAAACCACCAACAGCAACACTTATCCTCAGCAATCACTAAACCAAACACCAAGAACAAAACCTAACACCACACATAAGAATACACCCAGTGATACCTCAACAACAAAGCCTATAGGACAGGAAAACACTTTATCTAGTACTCTTGTTATAGGGGATTCTATTGTACAACATACAGATGCCCCTCTCACCAGACTGGACAAGGAGAGGATAACAGTTAATTGCCTGTCTGGAGCTAGGATTCATAATATCATGCACACACTCCGTTTA
Source organism: Protopterus annectens (assembly GCF_019279795.1). Classification (NCBI taxonomy): domain Eukaryota; kingdom Metazoa; phylum Chordata; order Ceratodontiformes; family Protopteridae; genus Protopterus; species Protopterus annectens. The sequence continues at coordinate 739,234,791 of NC_056743.1, forward strand.
CTGCACCAAAGGTACCAGTATGATTCTGTCGGAGTCCATGTGTGTAAATGACTTGAGACATACCCCGTTGGACTATATGAAAAGAGATGTTATGGATCTCTCTGAATATGTGTCACAGACAGGTACTTGCCATGTGTTGAGCAGCATTCTACCTTCACCAAGGATGATGTCACAGTATCGAACAGAAAATTATTGATTTTAATAATTGGCTTAGTTTCTGGTGTCACTTCTGGGGGATCCATTATGTATCAGCATTGGAGGACATGGTTAACAGATCACATTGCTTTGCTAAGGATGGTCTGCACCTGTCCCTCCTGGGCTTTCAGATATTGAAACAAAACTACAAGCATAACAAAAAAAAAAAATTTCAAAGCAACCTTAAGGTGCACAATGCTAGAAGCCTAAAGATGAAACCCCACACCTTACAAGCTCTCCTCCCTCTGAAGAACATGGACGTCTGTTTTGTTACAGAGACTTAGTTTAAAGCCACGGACAGTACTTCAGCATTGCAAGGCTATAGTGCCTTCTAGACATTTTTGACAACAGTAGCAGCACAAACAGGGGCTAAAGGTGGAGGTGTCTCTATCTACATTAACAACGAAAACAGCTCCAGCTTGGTTAAACAGGATGATGCCTTGGAGTTTGTCCACATCCAAGTCTGCATAAAACAAGGTTCCTTACCATGTCCTGACCAGCTACAGGTTACACTCTATGATCCATGAAGGTGATAACTCTTACGTAGACCTACTAGAGGTGCTCATCCTCCAACCAAATACCCTGCTCATGGGAGACGTTAACTACCCCTTTATACACTGAGAATTGTACAGTACCTGTAACTCACAGGCACGCTGTTTGCTGAACTTTATCAACACGAACACCATGTAGCAGATATTGCATACACCAACCAGAGGACCAAACATACTGGACCTAGTATTCACCAACATGGGATAGCATCACAGCCACCCCTGTGTTATGTCCTCATTGGTGAGGTCAGGCCACAAATCTGTTTACTTTAAAATAAAAATCAGCACAGAAAACCCAACTAAACCCGTAACAGTTAGGAACTATTCTAAAGCAAACTGCATCCTATAGTTTGTCAAAACTTATAGCTCCCCCAAACCATGAGAATACAATTATTTTTGCAGAATTATTCACAGAAGCCCTGTACAAATATGTAAATGACTGCACTGAGGCTGCAGTACCTACCAGAAGTAAGCCCAAATCTAACACCAAAACAAACCCCACTGGCAGAATACTTACCTAAAAGGTTATATAATAAAACAAAAAAAGTTATGGCCAAGATCAGAAAGAGCAATTCTTCTAGAGACAAGAGTTCTATGATTCAACTAAACAAGAAACTAAGAGGTCTAATAAGGTAAACTACGAAGTCAAGATGGCCCCCCAGGCTAACAATTATAAGACCTTATTCAGCTATATCAGGAACCCTAAAGGTAGTGCTCAGCAGTGTGCAGAACTGGTAATAAATGTCTCAACCTTCATTGACCAGAGTGACATAGCAAATCTACTGGCTGATAAATGTATCTCTAACTTCAGTCCTACTCCCCTCTACTATTCCCTGTGAAATCCCTTCTAGGATATCTCCACCCAAACTATGAACATGAAGCAAGTCCTGATGGCACTCACTAAGGCTAAAAACACTGCTTCAGTGGGCCCTGACAATATCCCCAGTTGCCTCCTAAATAGCCTAACACATGATCTAGCAAGACCACTTGAGCAACTCTTCAACTACAGCCTCAAAATAGGTTATGTGCCAGGTGAATGGTGAGCTGCAGTGTTCATCCATTTTCATAAAGGTGGATCATCACCTGACCCCAGAAACTACAGACCCATCAGTCTGACAAGTCTAATATCCAAAGCCATGGAAAGAGTTATCACTGGAAATTATCAACAAGAGCAGTCGCAGGATACAGAGACTGGACCCATCCAAGTTTGGATTTGTTAATGGAAAGTCTTGCCTACTCAACCTGGTAGACTTCTTTGAGAGGGTCACCAAAGGCTATGAATGAAGGGAATATAATGCATACTGCCTACCTTGACCTAGACAAGGCATTCGATACAATACCCCACTCAGGTATTTTTAACAATCTCTCAGAACTAGGCATAAATCCCTGCATAGCTCTCTGGATTGCTGACTGGCTCACAGATAGGACCCAAGAAGTCAGCATTAGTGAAACTACCTCTATCAGGAGACCTATCACCAATGGAGTACCTCAGGGCTCCATGCTGGGCCTGCTCCTATTTAGCATCTTCTTCTTGGAAGTCAAGACTAATATCAAAGGTCTCTGGCTCACCTGATTCACAGATGACTGTAAAATGAGATATTAGATTCCTCCCATGACACCGGCATCCTACAGAAGGGTCAGACTGGTGGTCAAAGTCATGGATTAAACTCAATGTGAAGAAATGGATTACAGTTCCCTTTGGAAAATCATTCTCCTAAGCTAATTACTCCGTCGATAAAACACTCGTCAGAGTTGACCTGGTAGTTAGAGATTTGGGAACATATGCAGACAGTAATCTGGCCTTCGACCAATACGTAGCCAGGATAGTAAGAAAATCATTCTATGTATCCCACCCTATAAGCAAGGGTATGGCATCTAGGTCCAAGGAAGTTATAGTACGACTCTACTTAGCCCTTATCAAACCCATCATTGAGTACAATGTCCGCTTTAGCATGAACCTAACCAGGCACTTGCAACAGTTGGTATGCCCTCAAATGTTCCTCACCAGGAGAATCCAAGATATAAATACCCTGCCCTACACAGGGCTGGCCCAGGAGTGAATTTGTGATTTCCTATCCAATTATCAAGGTTTTGTTTGAATAGGGTGAGGGATAAACCCAAGGTACTCAGGGACAGAACTGGATTGAATTGCATGGCAAGGCTTACAAAGACCCATGAACCTATAAAGGGAGGAGGCGGTATGGGTTTTGGGCACTGGAATTGTAAGCGAATGCTTGAACAGGGGAAATATGTTAAGTGTGAATATGTTAAATGTGATAAAACAAAGGTTAAAGATGTGTGCTATAGGTTTGAAAATGTATTTAGTAGAAATCGTTGCCATTGCTTAAGTATATGGGCAGTAAAGGAATATTTCCAGGTTGGGGGAGCCATGCTAGACATTTGTATTTGTATAAATACATCTTTTAAAATAGTAACTCTATAGTAGTTTAGATAAATAGTACTGGTGTTGGGGCTGCATTTTTGTGCTTTTTAAACTATTTTTGACTGAATTTGCAGGGGTCTATGTCATATCATTGAAAGCTCATTTCACTGAAACCCAAATCATTGGAAGATTATTTGATAAGAAAAGTGTAGAAGTGCATAGAAAGTATGCAATGGTGTAATTCCTTGCCGTAGGAGTTATTAGGGAATGGAGCCTAGCAGAGTATGTGTGGACTGCAGTGGTCAGCATCATGTTGTACCCCCCAGATCAGTGTGTTTGTATTCCAACACTAATTCACTGTATGTGGTGTTTTCTTCTTTTCTTCGCTGTTGTGCGACCATGGAGTTAGTATATATAAGTAAGTAGGGAGTGGGGGGGGTGCAGGCAGGCAGGCTCAACCCCCTGCAAAAACATGTCTTTAGGATATATGTCTTGCAGAGAAGGTTTTCTATGAAGTGAGTTTTCAGTGCAATTACTTTTCTATTAAATTAATTTTCTATTAAACAGTTTTCAGTGATTTAGATTTCAGTGACGTAAGTTTTTAATAAAATAACATAGACCTGAATTTGCAGAGATCTCTCTGAAGTTTAATAGCTGAATTTGGGGGTAGATTGTGTGTTGGATGAGCTCGTAGTGGTGGAAATGTCTGATGATGAGACCAGTGTATTGGACTACATGGTTCCTCACACAGAAGCACAGAGTAATCAACTTTGGTTTTAGAGCATGGATGAATGTTATAAAATCAGTGGGATGCTGTTGACTGGTAAGCCATGTGAATGAAAATGGAAGTAGTGATCTCTAGTATGAAGAACTTTCAGGAATAGTATAACAGGGTGGTTTCAAGAGACAGTAAAATGATGGGTATATAGCTAAGAATATTTCATAGAAGTGGAAGTCATCCTTGTTTTATACAGTGCATTATACTACTGTATGCATTTCTGAAGGCATTTAAGGGAGAAGGAGATTGGGTTGGCAGAAAATATAGAAATGAAGGTGATTAACTCATCTATGACGAATCCCTTTATAAGATGAGAGTGGGAATGTTTTGGGAGAAAGAAAAGAGAAAGGGGATTTGAAATGTGTGCACAAAATAGTTGGAAAGAAAGTGAGGACTTGAGTTTAGAAAAAAGAATGAAGGTAATGACATGGATGACAAGAGGTGCATAATTCGTGATGAATGTTTGGAAGCCCATTTTCCCCCCGAGAGGGTAGTAAGACAGTTGAATGGGTTGCTAGAGGAAATAGTAGAGCATAGATTGAATGATAATTTTAAAGAAGGATAAAGTGTTTGAAAGACAGTTAGGCAGCATAGATGGAATGCCATATACAGCGTTCTGACGGTTGCAGTGGCCCAGCGATGATCTTTAGTCAGATTATTTAATACCTGCACTTTGTAGAATGTGCAAAGGAGCTGCACTTCATCCCACTGTTACCTTTTGTTACATTTGATATGATACAGTGATATATAATCAAATTAAAGATGCTTCCTTTACTGAAAGTTGCAGCTTCAGTAGGTGTATTTTATAAGCTCTTTCTTTTCTCTTTAACACCTTAACTCAAAGTTGTGTGATTATGTATCTGTTACATTGTGTAATAAATTATGAAAGTTTAGAAAGTCTACCAGTATGGTTCGTAATTTTTTTTCTAAGTTTTTACACATACAAATATCTGCTGTAAATTATATGCAAACACTAGCTAAGTGCATATTATCTGCTGTTCTGTTTAAATCCCTTAGCTGGAACACCTTCAGAAGAGATGTCTCCCGCTGACTTGATGGGTTTGAAGATTGCTGGACCAGTAGACAAAGACAGGCGAAGTAAAAAGAAGTGAGTTATTTTACCCTAGTCTTTGATGGTGTGAACAGAGGTCACATTCTGTTCTGTAGTAACTGTGGGTCATGTTAGATCATTTTAGTTTTTGCCATTATGTAAAAAATTGTGTGTTAGCAAAACACTACATTATGTATTTTGAAAACTCATAAATTTGATAGTTTGCTTTTTAATCAGTTAAATGGGTTTTCTCAGACGATTGTACAGCAACCTTTAATACTAATTTGCTAATGAACTTGTCTCTGACCATTAACTACTAATGTTACAGAATACTTTGAAATGTTGCAATCGTACTGGGTGTCTTTATTTTAAGAGTATGTGGTTAACCTACAGAGATATGCTTTGCAGCATTCTGGTAAAAAAGGCTTACCAGTTAAAAGTGCATTGTCATAACTGTTTATGCAGTACTTCTGTGCCTGTAAGTATAAATGCAAACTGTGCAAAGTGTTCCCAGCTTTCTCTCAGAATTTACTAGTCATAACAACACTGGGATTTTTCCAGTTTTGTTACTACTGTTCATTAACATCACCATCACAGAAGCAGTGGACTTACCGTAAATGTAGTATAAATCTAGTCTTTTATGACATTATCCGTGAATTATAGAACTGAAAACTGAGCAACTTGCAAGTATGCCTGTTTTATGCAAATGTGTATTTTTTTATAAGATTTTGCTTTACATCAAATATTTACAGTAACTGAATGAGATAGTTATATTATCTGAAGATAGAAAAAATGAACTTATTTGTTAATTATTAAGAAAAAAGTAAGAGACATTTCTAACTCCCTGAATCCATCATATAATTAATAAAACTGTATAACATACCTTCCAACTCTCCAGATTTTTGCAAAATGTCCAAATTATTCCCTCATATTTTTGTTCTGTTTTGTGAAAAAATTCTGGTTTTCTGGCAAATCATTAAGGATTGAAGTCACTAAATAATGACATGCCTTTGAGTTTCAAATGTCTTATTCTTCAGAAAATACATGCTAACATAAATCCTTTTATTATAGCAACTTCCTGGGTTTATAAGGGCAATATATAAAATATGTCTGTATTTTTTAGCCTTTGTCGCCCCCATTATTTTAGGCTTTGTTCAGATGTTAAGAGGTTGAGACGTATGCTGTGTAATTTGCTTATTTTCTCACCCATCACCTATGGGAAAGGCAACAACCCACTGATAACCACAACTAACAGTCCTCTGCCTGCCACAAGGATAGGGAGGCCACTGCTAGCAAGTATACCACTTCATATGCTGCCTGTCTGATTTGTGAAGAACATGGAGGTTTTTGCTTGTGTACAAAGCATCTGTACTGCCTTCTATATTTATATAAAGTCTCAGCTAATCCTGTCTACATCTTAAGGCTTTTGTTGCTGCAAGTACACCTGCTCAGTGAGGACCATTTATTTAATTAACTTATATATTTTCACTTTGTTGACTGGGTTAGTACCACTAGGCCAGTGCCATCTTTTCATGGGAGACCCAAGATGGTATTCATACCAAATAGGGGAAATTTGGCCAGTATACTGAGGAACTTCCCCTGTTTTCTTTGGAAGGGAGGAAGTGAAACACTCTCTGCAGCTGCTAGGTGATGCTGTAGGGCTGCTTTTGCTGTTCTAGGAATTCCAAGATGGAGGAGAGTGCAACAGAGATGGAGAGAGGAGCAGAAGAAAACTTACTGAAGGAAAGAGAAGTAGATGAAATAACTATTACAAAGTTGAAAATGGGGGACTAGAGACATGAGTGTTTATAGATGAACAAGGCAAAGACAAATGAAAGAGAAAAAGAGAGATGGAGTAACATGGTGATGAATATTATAGGAGGAAAAAAACTAAAAGTCTGGATGCACAAACAACAGTTAGTGAAGGAAAAACAATGGAGGCATTTTGAACTGGTGGAAAATCTAGTTCTCAGTGTTTACTTCTTCAACAAAGTTTTTTTGTTAGAAGAAAGAAGAATTTATGCAGACACAGTAAAGCAAGGAAGAATGGAAGAAGGAATTGGGGGGGGGGGGGATAAACAGCTGCAGTTTATCACCAGCTACAGAGAAGACCGGTGGTAAGTATAAAAAGTACTATTTATGATAATATTTTGCCACTATGATATAATGCAAAAGACATTAGAGCATTAATTCATTTGAGAGCTGAAAATTTTTATGAAGTGACATTTGAAAGCTTTAACTTGCTGGAAATTTTTATTTCAGAGCTTGAGACTACAACTAAAAATAAAATAAAATTGCAGTTTAAGACTTAGAGGAGCACAAGTTAAAACTTTTTTTTCTTTCACTTTGTAGTAAAGTACATGTAGTTAAAAAATATGTGATGAAAGAAATGTATGGACTGGAGGTTGAGAAGTGTGGGTAACAATGGATGTTAAGGATGAGAAAATTCAACATATTTCAAGTACAGTAATTGTGAATAATAAGAGAAGATTTGTGAGGTACTGGAGCCAACCCAAAGTGTGTTATTTCTGTGGGGATGAATGTCATTTACTACAAGACGTTAAACAAAGGTGTGCCCAATGAAGGGAGAGGGGGCATACAGCAAAAAACTGTAAGTATTTCTGTAGAAAATGTAATGAATTTGTACAATTGTGGTTTGACTGTCCCATATTAGATAAGGAAAGAGTGGATTAAGAAGAAAGCTCAGAAAAAAGACAAACTGTAGAAAATGTTATTGCAGAAGATATTAAAAGAGAAGGTGGCATAGGGAAGGGGATGCTGAAGAAAGGTTAAATAATGAAGAGTAGTTAGAGAAGAAATAACAGTTCAAAGTGATGTTGTTAATGTACAGGAAGAAAACAGGTTTGCAATTTTAGAAAGTAAAGAGGAAGAAGAGAGAGAAATGGAGACAGGAGAAGAACAAGAACAACTTAGTGAAAAATCAGTTGGTGGAAAACTCAGGAGAAGGAAAAAGAAAATAAGATCTAGAAATAAACTATGAAAAAAGGAACAGTATGATAAATACATTTTAGCATTAAAATGTGAATAGCATTAGAAATGATATAAGATGTTTGGTGGTGGTGGAATGGTGTAAAAATAAAAAAAATTATGTTTCATGCTTGCTAGATACCAGGTGTAATGAAGAACAAAATGAAAAGTATACATGCAGTATGCTGGGGCCTTATTGTTTGGTTGTTAGAAAATGAGACATGTTCTGGAATATGAATTATTATAAAAATGAAGAAGTAAGAATTTTAGATATAAAAATAGTAGTACCAGGAAGGGTAGTGAAATGTGATATGAGAAAAAATTATAAGATTAATAGTGATATATATATATATATATATATATATATATATATATATATATATATATATATATATATATATATATATATATATATACATTTTTAGAAATCAAAAAATGTGTGCTAGTAAATATGTCATTGGTGATGGTAGCAGAGTTTAACTGTAACCCGAGGAAAGAAAATGGAAAAATAACACTAAGGGAATTAGTAAAATGTGGAGCCTTAAAAACAGGAAAGACTAGAGAATGAACATATAAAAGGAGAATTTTTAAGACTGAAATTGATTGTATAGTTTACCCTAAAGGCATTAAAGAAATAACAGGGGGAGTACAGATGGCAGAGTTTTCAGATTATAAAGCAGCATGTGCTAGAATTGCAGTTGACAGTGAAATAGTATAGGAAGGGAAAGATATACAGATATTAACAGATATTAGTTTAAAAGGAGGACGAAAGGATGAGAGAGAAATATTATAGATTATATGACAATGAGGCAATTTTATAAAAAATGAACGCAGTGGTGGGTGGTATATAAGCAGAAGTATAAAAATGTATTTAGAAGTGGAAAGATTAATTAAAAATAAGATGAATGTAAAGACATTTAACAGAATTATAAGAAAGAGATAGAAAAGTGAAGTGACAAAATAAGGGAATTCGAAAAACAAATGTATGAAAAAATAATGAAAAGGTACAAATAAAGTTACATAGGCAAAGATTTTATTCTTGAAGGGAAAGAAAGAAGAGGTTTTTCCTTATTTAGGAAAATAAGTAAAAATGAGAGAAGAAAGAATGGATGTTGTCTTAGATGGAAAAGGAAATATAAAATACAGACAGAAAAGATATTATGGAGCTGGTAGAAAATTTTATGGAGGAAAAATGTATGAAAAAGAGGAAATGGATGGGCAAGAAGAATGGAAAGGGAGAAACTTTCTGAAAAGGTAATAGAAGAAATAGAGAATGTGATAAAATAAGATAAGAATGAATCAGCACCAAGGTTAGATTATATAAGTTATTAGTATTAGAAGGAACTAAATAAAGACAGAAGAAAATTTTTCTTTTTAAAATATTAAATGAATGTATAAAGAAAGGTATAGTGGAAGAACACATTTATGCTGGTGTGATAAAACTTATTTAAAAAAATTAAAGAAAGATATAAACATAGATAAAGTGTTGGATAAGGTAATGGGAGAAGAGATTTATGACTTAAGAGGAAGTGAGGTGAAGGAAATGTTAGTTATAATGAAAGTAGTAGTAGAAATGATAGTGAAAGAAAACAAAGAAGTAAACTGATAGCATGTGACGTAGCTAACTCATTTGATAGTGAGCCATGAAGCAATATGGCAGATTTTAGATGCACGTGGCATAGGAGAAAAATATTAATGTAATAAAGAAATGTTATGAAAAAAATCATGTGTATAAGTTATGATAATGGATGGATGTGAAAAATAAGTATTACGAAAGGAATAAAACAGGGATGCTCAAATATTATGTGCTTATTTGGATTAGTAATGAATGCAGTAGTGACAGATATGTATGTATGAAATTAGATGTGAGATATAAGAAAATATTATATTACCAACATGTGTGACATATGCATGTGATTTAGTTCTTATAATAAAAACAAAAGATGGATAAGTTAGTTTGTAATAAGGATTGAAAAGCTGTTGAAAAGGCGGTCTCCAGTTAAATAAACAAAATGAGTCTAAAGGATTTGAAGAGATAAAAAAATAAATGGAATATATTTCACAAGAAAATAAGTAGTGATTTTGGAAGTGACATTTGGTGAATATGAAAGTATAATAAGTCAATGGAGAGAGATACTGGAACAAATAAAAATTATTAGTTTGGTGGAAAAGATTTTACTTGGTATTTCAGAAATATATGCCAAAAACTTGTGTGCTAGGAAAAACAGCATATTTAGGGGTAATTTTTATAAATAAATATATATACACACACACATTTCCCACTCAAACAGAAAAAAGACTCATTAGAGAACTTTTAGCTTCATTTGGAGCTCAAGGCTGAACTTGATGAGAAGAGGGATAATTTATAACAAAAAGGTGGTTTGAATTAAAAAAAAAATCATTGGTGCATTTAGCATCTATCCATTTATTTTGGGCAATGAGAAAGGTAGAAGAAAGACAAAAAGAAATGATACATAAAATGTTATATGAAAAATATAAAAATGTATGAGAAGAAGAAAACAAGGAAAGGAGAACAAAAAAGGGACAGGGTGGAAGAAAAGTTAAAAGCAAATGAGGTTGACTCGAAAAGAAAACAATGATGTAATGTGATTTTAGAATTTTTTTGTGTACCTATGGAAGGAATTAAAAGAAGATAAAAGAACAATAAAAGATAAAAGATAAAAGAAAAATGGTTGAAAAATTCTATAAAGCAGAGGATGTTTTTTTGAGCATTTTATTAGCTTACCAGTGAAAAGGAATATGAAATAAAAGGTGATGGAGGAAAGAAAATGTGTTGACTGCATTGAAGAAGAAACAAAAGAATAAAGCATTTGTGGAAAAGTTTAAAAATGAATATAGATGGGAAGGGTTTAAATCTATAAATGTAAACCTGTTATTTTATAGGAAGTGTGATAAAGTAAATAATTGTGATATTGATGAATGGGATAAAGTACTGTTTGTGACAGTATGGGTGCTGTGAAAAAAGGTGTGATAATTTGTTATATAGCAAAAAGATGGAAGAGGATGGTGTGTTTGTGGAAATAAGATGGCTGTGAAAGAAAAGGTGGGAGGATAGAGGGAAATAGAAAAAGTAATGAAAGAAATAGAACAGTTTAGTTAAGTTCTTTTGTGTTGTTAACGTGTAAATAATTTTAAGTATTAATGTAATAAAAATGAATGTGTAAATAACTGATTTAAAGTTTTTTCTATATGATATAAAACAAATGTGAATGTTAATATAACACTCCCGCCCTTTTTTATTTATTTTTTTCCAATAAGTGTCATAGGATCTTTTACATCCAACTAAAGTACCACCAAGTTAGGCAAATAGGACCTTGGTTTAATGCGTCATCTGAAGGATGGACTTTAATTTGAAGGAAATGTATTCAAAAGTCTGGTGAAGCTGCTTGGCCAGTTTAAAATGGAATTCAGTTTGTTTATGTGTACCTGTACAAATCTGAATGCTTCTCTTTTCACAGAATATAATATATGTTACTGCCATCCAGGACATACTAACAGTGCTGAACTGTAGTTATATGAAGCACATTTCACAGGCTGGTTCTGTCGTACTTACTGTGCTAAAAAATTGTGGCATGTATAACACTGGATACAGTTTCTTCAAGTTAAGTACAATTTACAGTGTGAAAGCTTAAAGCAAAGTTCATTTTAAACTTAAAAGTTGACAAGCATACTTTTGCTTAACAGACTTCTGGTTATGGCTGCTTTTGTGGTATATAGAGATGACTTTGGCCCAGTCAACCTGGGTTCAATTAGTGGTTTGGGCGACTGACAGAGTAACAGGAAAGGGATGGATGTACCCTCTTTGATACATTCTCTAAGGGGAGACGTGGTCCAAAGAGGAGAGTTGTCTGCAAACGTAATCAATAGCAGGGGGAGGGGCATAGGTCATGAAAAAATCCACTGGCTGGAAGCACAGATGAGCCAAGCCTTCAGAATGACCTCAGGATACACAGCTGGTCCCAGCGAAAATGTAGTAACTCTGGGAGGGTTGGTGAGTAGCTAGCAGGTATGACATGGATGTTGGATATTAGGGGTCTGAACTGGTAAAAATGAGGTCTGAGGGGACAAAGAAAACATACTTCTGGTTATTTACAGTTCAGTTGTATGTTTGTTAGTCCACTTTTGAAGTGATTCATGGTTATATCTCTCAAAGCTACTTTTAGCAAATAATGGAACAAGTGTTTTTTTTTTTTGTGCAGCTGGGGCTAGCCCCTTTGCACTTCCCATGTGAGGGTAGACCCACTACACCACCACCCCTAAAAAAAAAATTGTATGTATAGCAGCGCCACAAACACACAGCAATATTTCATTCATGCTCTTGTCCATTGGACAAATTCCTTTGAGGACTCATCACATTCCATTTTAAATTCTCTCAATGAAACACAACATTCCATACAGTTCATGGACCTGATTTTGCAGGTCAGACTGCCTTGCAATACCCAGAGACATTCACTGTAAGGCTTGTGGTACTCCTTGAGTAAATCCACAGTTAAGCTCCCTGGTACACCTTGAGTAGATCCACAGGACTGCCACTGGTATTTCCCACAGCTTCTTCTGGTTAAGATCCACTGATCCACCAAGAGTCTGCCCTCTTGGCCTCCAAATCCCTCTTTGGGGTTGAAAAATGTTTCTGACATTTTGGGCATCCAGACCTCCTTTTAGCATCCCTTATAGGTGATTCACAGTAGACCATGTTGTTTCATTTTTTTAAATACCATAACTTATTTTCTATGCACAGTACCACCAAGTTCTTACTATAATATAAGGTGCATATATACAGCACATCCAAATAGCTTTCCTGTCATATCAGATGACCAATATGCCATGCTATATATCAACATGTGTCAAATGCAATTTATTCTAAGATGTGGATCATCAACATTAATAATAAAACATCCAAAACTTCTGTTCACAACAAGTTATTTTTGTGAAGATGATGACTCTCCAAACTGGCTAGTAGGTACCTCTTAAATTAATGAAGCAAGTTAAAATATACACAACTATAGTTTACATTCTCCCTCCCACATTAAACTAGTCAAGGATACTTTAGACAATATCTTACAAAAATATCTGCATGAGAAGTAATTACAGGAAATTTTTAAAGTATATATGCTAAGTGCAAACAGTAGTCGTAACTATTACATAACTTTTACGAGCTTGTCACAGCTTATCACAACTCTCAACTGACCAAACCCCACCTCAAGTAAAAGCTCTTTATTAGATCTACCAGTGCTCTAAATAAACTCAAAAATATTGCAAGACTTTTCAATACTCTTGAGATCATCTCCTAATCCTATCAACTGTAAGATACAAAACCTCAAATATCCAAAGTAAAATTATATACTTACAGTTACGATCAGTTTCTGAACTAAATAGAATAGAATAGACTGGACTCTATTATGCCAAAAGACACACAAATAAAGTAACTGCTGAAACAAATGATATGAGAATTGAAAGACATTCAGTCACAGCGACATAGACTAAACTTCCTCAGGCTTAGGCAGCAGTGCAGACTTGCCATCAAGAAAGCAGTCTGTCTAAAGAGAAAGCAGACTTTAGTGGTCTCACAATCTAAGCAGTTTTGTGGATGTAGAAAAAAAGACGTCAAGGCCATTGTTGGCCACAGTAGAGCCAACAATGGCCCTGATTCCAGTACATCCTGCACCTGTAACAGAGCTAATAAGCAGGTCAGATGAACAGCAACTCCTTCAGTATAGCAAACAAAGATGATGGTGCAGAGGCCAGGGTACTTGTAAGTAGTCAGGAGGCTGCAGATAACCCCAAGGAAGATTGCAGCCTTGAGGAATTCTCAGCAAACACTGTCACAAAGTATGCATTTGGAGAATAGATCTCCTGCCATTTATCAGAGTTGTATGCCATCTTAATTGACAAATGGACAACAGAGGTTGTAGCTTAAGGATATGTTATTCAATTCCAATATCCCTCTGAATTATGGAGATGATCCTAAGCAGGCATGTGTCCTTATCAGAAACACTAATAAAGGAAAGATGTGAAAAAAAATCTCAAGAAAATGGCCTTCAAGGATGTCGTAACAGAGCAGCAAGGACTTTGATACTTCTTTAGATTTTTCTTGGTAACAAGGAAAACTGGGAACCTCAACTTTTTCTGGATCTCAGCAGCATAGTCCATTTCATCCTCACAGTGTGTTTTCACATGGTCACCTTTCAGTAATTTCTCCTTTACCTGTCATAAGGAGACTAGATGTGATCTTTGGATCTTAACAATGCCTACATAAATGTCAAGATAGTTAGGCAGTTCGGAAAGTTTATCCTCTTCCAGTTTAGACCCACTCATTTTCAGCTGAGACCACGTCATGCTGGTTGTTCTTTAGGTGCTCTTTCAGTTCAAGAGCACACTTTAGAATGCAGATAATAGGTAGGTTCATAGGTAAATGCTAGGCTATCAGTTTGCAGACTATTGCAAGCCTAGCCAATAACCAGAGGTGAGAATCAAACCATGTACTTTGTATCTACGTGGTAAAGACCTTAACCATTATGCCAACTGCTCTTTCCTTTTGAGAGGGTAATCATAGTATTTCCTTAACTGTTTGACTGGCTTCTAGCTGTTCCCTCAAGAGAGCTACAGAAACAACAACTCAGTTCCTTAATGTGATTGCAGCACTTCTTATGGGTCACCATAAGTAGAGAAACATCACAACTTATAAATGTGCAACAGGTAACATTCATCAGCTGTTTGATCAAAGTGCTGCAGGGCCTTCACAGCACTACAGAGGGTACAGGACATATTAAAGACAGTGCACCAGTTTAGGCAATGTTGCAAACCATATCTGAGATGCATGAGAGACTAGATCTCATTACAGCAGCAGTATAAATGTTGTTATATTCCAGTTACTACAGGAAAAATTTTGCAGTGGACTCTGAGTTTATTTACTTGTTTGTTTAGTTTGTTTACCAGGGTAATACACAGATCACAATAAATCACTTGCTGACACTGCCATATCCTGTTTAACGACCAGTCAGATTATCTCAAAGCATGTGTGTCCACACATTATGGCCGACCTTTTTAGCCAACCTCCAATTTGTTTGCCCAATTCACCTTTTCTACATGCTTGGTTACTATAACTATGGTAGTGTGTGTAATAGCATTGGAGAAGGTAGTACAGTAGGCAAAGAGTCATTGTTGCATTGTCCCAGTGTGAGACCAACCTGCATATCAGTGTTTTGTTGTTGAAGGCAGTCCTTTCCAATTATTTAAAGCCTCCCCACAACTGATGAGACATTGCAGTACAGTCAGACAACATAGCAGTTGCCTGATGTATTAACAAGCATAGATGCACTCACTCATACTCCTGTGCAGAGAATCTCTGCAAGTCTGACAGTGGGTCATTCAGTCTTGGACTTTTCTGACCGTGCATACATTCTAGGAACCTCTACGGACAAGTCATGTCATTGCCTGGCACTGCCATATGAATGGTTCTTGAATCCAACATTGATCATACAATTATTCCAGCGGTGGGGAACAGAAGTGCACCATCTATTTCAAGGACTGCTTAGTCATATTGACACCTGAAAGCCACAGCAGGTATGTCCTGACTCATCCATGATCTGCGGTGGTCTTTAACCTTATCCCCCAATACTTCTGACAATAACATTTTTCCTGAAGTGCAGGCAGAAGTGATTCTTATTGCCCTGTTCTGGCCACTGCACACATGTTCCTCACTGCTTCAGTTGCATCAGTGGTAGTAACCACTGAGCCTCCCATTGTGCAGGACTCTTCTAATCACCCATAAGTAAAGAGTCATTTCAGCCTGTTAGACATTTGGTGATAGCCTGAAGGAAGTCCACTCAAGTAAACCAGCAGTCATCTTGACTTATTCTCAAAAACCTTCCTCCTGAAAAAGGTACAAGGACAAAAGGGGATTTTTACAGTGGGCTATACAGTGCTAGCAGAACCCTTTCTATATCCCACTACCTGAGGATCTGCCACAGTAGCTGAGCTATCTGACTGTGTTATCAGTTAATACATCAGACACTTGGTAACAATAAGCAGATATTACACAGGTTTGGGCTCCATGTGTCTGGTGTCAGTAATAGTATCTGTGATGAGTCCCTACTCCGGGCCAGCAATCAGAGACTTGATCCTCACCACTGATTCTGGTGAGGGATGGTCACTGAGAGCAAAGATGGATTCACACAGTGTTTTCAAATGCAGCTACCTGCACCAAGTACAAATTTCCCTTAAGAGCACACAGAGACCATGCTCCAGATCTGGGTCTGGACTCCTTCTCTCTCCACACTGACCACTTTGGAAATCTGTGTCACTGTTACTAGTAGCTGACACACACACTTGGATATTTGAGTTTTATACACACATACACACCTGGAAAAAGCTGGCACAGATTTACGAACTTTGCCTCTTTTTGCCCATACTCTACCATACCAGTAAGTGTATCCAGTTATGCTGTGTAAAATTAATACTATTACAAATAGTAGGGTGGGACTAAAGCAGCAAGGCTTCCAGGAGCAACAACAGTGTCACTAAAACAAGCATAAGTATGCTCAAAATGTTAAAAGTATTCTCTAAATGACCAGCCACAATGAAAGGTATTACATATTTAATGATAAGTAATAAAACAGAAAACAGGAGAATACTGAATACAGTAAACAAATTTGTTTCAACCACAGAATTATAAAACATAATACAGTTGGATATTTTCTCACAGATGCAGAAAACAATATTCTCACTAAATGTCCCTGACTAACTAAAGAATTACTTTTACCTGACTACTTACTAAAGCAAGGACAGCTGATGTGTGCAGTGTCTTACCACAGCAAAAGCCAGATGATGTCTTTCTTTGTCTCTGTGGATGTGTGAGATGCAAATCCTGACAGAAATATTTTCTTTCAAGTTCCAAAGTGCTGCTGCGAGAGTTCCAAAGAAACCAGATGTTGGTTAGAAGATGACATCATTTCTGGATACCTGACTCTGGTACAGTACACATGCACAACTTTGCTAAAATCTGTGGCAGCGTCTGAAAGCTGTAACACAATTTCAAACTTTCCGCCCTTCCAGGGTTCTCTGATAAATATACACATTTGATCAGTTACAACAATACAACCGAATATACATGCATACACTCTTTCTGTCCAGCAGGACCTACTGTTGATGCATTTTTAAAACAAGCAACTTTGCAAATATATTTTTAACTCGGACATCTGTACAAATCAGTGTGATAGTCAAATAACATAAAATTCTTTGCAAAACTCCAGCTAGCTATGCTAACTAATGTACACATGTACTGCCATACTCTCCCTGGCACAGATTTCACTACCTCATAACTTCACAGTATTTGTGGCTTTTCTTGGGTCCATTTTCTGTAGTGGTTACAAGTGCAATACCCTGTCCAACTAGTAATCTTTACTTTGTATTTGAGAAGCAGTTTGTATTTGAGAAGCAGATACTGGATCCTTTTAAGTCCACATTTTCATCTGCTCTTAATTTCTTTCCTGGCAGCCATTACCACAGTAGTATTGCAGGCAGTGTTGTTAAAGCCTCCAGCACTGTCAGCAAGACCTCCCTATTTATGAAAAAAATTTTAGTTGAAAATAAAGAAATGGTGCATTGTTATACTTTATACAAGCTTATATTTTTATTAAAATGTTACTGCAATGAAAGAATGTAAACTTTCAGCCTAGTGATATATATATATATATATATATATATATATATATATATATATATGTATATATATATAAAGTCAAGCAAGGACAAGGTTCTTCTTTCTTGCCAGCCTAGGACAGCTAAGGCAGCGACAGAAAGCAGCCAGTACACTTGTTTCTTTTTTACTTCAGTTATAGAAATCAGAGAGTTTCTCCTACATTGCAGGAATGGGCACAGGCCACTGGGATTGTATGCTAACAAAACAAGTGATCTCCATAAGTGTGATCAGTTCATGCCAAGACTGAGAGGGAAAAAATGTGAGTAAATATAGTCTTTGCTGCTGGTTAAAATATTTATATTAATTTGTTTTGCACATCCCATGAAAAACCAAGATCCCATAACTTTGAAGGCGCATACTACAAGGGCTGATGGCACATCCACTGGCAGCGCACATGATATTTGTGTGGCTACGATATGGTCTACACTGAATATTTTTTTAAAACAGGATGCACATAGTGACTGTCAATAGACTTTACTTCCAGATTATATTCTACTTTTTTGAGCCATTTTAGTTAAGGTTGTGTTCCTATAGAAGGACCACCCAGCTGGTTTAGCGGATTTCATCAGCTAGGAAAGTTATTTGCAGTTGCCATAAAAACAGATATGTTAGAAAATGTCCATCAGAACCATCTCTCTCATGGCCCCCTTTTTATTCCTCTGAGAATGTTATTTTCCCTCTATTTCTTTACATTTCTTAATGAAAGTAGCTTTTACTAGTTTTCAAACTAGAGTTAGATAGTATGGAGTGATGCTTTAAGGGATGGAAGGGCTGGCAGGTTGGAAATGTTGTAGTTATAGAGTCATGTGACACCATAGGCATTAGAACTGAGGTCTTGTATCTCAAGGGCCTTTTTAACAGCATTGTCATCACGATAAGTACCTATAACTTTCACTCTTGCCATCCTGCATTTAGTGATAACAGGGAAGTGGAGCACATCAAATGATAAACTATACATGTGGCTCTTAAATTGATGTTTGGTAACAAAGATGGTTCTGTTACCAGTAAGCATTGTACCGCTTTATCTTTCAAAGCTAAAAGTGTTTTTTCTCCCCCCCTTCCAGCTCACCTAGAGTGTTATGTGAGCATGATCTCTATGAATATTTCTATGGCAGTAAAAAGAAATGTACATATTACAATATGAGTAAGAGCGAAAGTTTGTCATTGAAATCCTTGACAGAATGATTCAATAAGTATTAGACCGGCTGACAAGGGAGGGGGACTTGTATTGTTTGATACTGAAGATTATGTTTCCTATATGTTAGATATGCTTGCTGATGATAAAACTTACAGACTAATTTCCCTTGACATTTTGTATGAGTTCCACAAAGTGATAGATGACTGTTTATATGATATGCTTATGTGTCGACAACTTGACATAGATTTATTCAATTTTTTTCATAAAGAGTATATACAAACACCCATAATAAAGGGTCTCCCCAAGATGCACAAAAATATACATCCTCCACCTTTACGACCTATTGTTTCTGGGGATGGTTGGGCCACAGACAACATCTCCATTTTTTTGGAGCAGACCCTTTGACCTTTGGTGGTTCAAATACCAACCATTCTGAAGGACACATACCAGCTTTTAGAGGTTTTAGAAAGTTTGGACACAGTTTTCATGATAGGCAATCATTTATTGATTACCCTGGATGTGAAAAATCTTTTCACTTGCATTCCTAATGATGTCGGAATACAAGCCATCAGAGAACTTTTGATCACCAATACTGCTTTTAGTAATGATAAACATATATCTATATGTCAGCTGTTAGAATTAGTTCTATCATATAATGTTTTTTCATTCGGAAATCATATTTACCATCAAAAATGGGGAGTGGCAATGGGCACCTCATGTGCCAATACATATGCAAACCTGGTGATGAATCACTGGGAGACACAATATATGTTCAGTCATGATTTGTTCCAGAAGGTGGTCATCTACAGGAGGTTTGTAGATGACATACTGTTAGTATGGGATGGATCAAGACATGAATTCGAAAGATTTCTTGTTTATTTAGAAAGTACTAGTGACTTCCTTAGATTCACTTCAGAGATGTCCCCCACTGAAATCAATTTTCTGGATGTAACCTTGTCCATACAGGATGGCAGGTTGACTTCAACTTTATACAGAAAAGCATGTTGGAAAAACACGCTTCTATCCTTTAACAGCATGCACCCCAGACATACGTTCCCTGGCATAGTTAGAAGTCAGTTTACCAGGATAGTAAGGTTGTGTAAGAATGAAACATCAAGGTGTTTGGAAGCTAATTTAATGCAAGATTTGTTTTTACAAAGGGGATATGATCCTAACATGGTAAAGAGAATTAGATATGAAGTTTTGAATGAGGCCAGACCTGTTAAGTCCAGCAATATTTTTAGCCGAGCACCAAAGATGAATTTGAAGGACACCAAAGATGATATTAGGATTACCATCACCTATACCAATGACAACAAGTCATTGAAAAACATTAAATGCAGCAACTGGAAATTGCTGACCGTTGATGACCAAACCAGAAGTTTAGTAGGAGATAAACCTAAATTTGCATATAGGAATCACAAAAATCTTAAAAGACTGTTATGTAATAATCCAAAAATAGATACAAATGTAGGAATGAAAACTATATGTAAGGTGGGCACATACCCATGTGGGAAATGTAACATGTGTGGATATGTAACTACAGATCAGGTTTTTGTGCATCCCTATCTGAATTTTACATTCATTCCCAGATTTTACGCTTCCTGTGATACTGAAAGCGTTATATACCTGGCAAACTGTAACACATGTTTGGCGTTTTATGTAGGACTCACCAAGAGCAAGTTAAAACAAAGAATTTACAACCATGTCTATGACATCAGACAACATAAAGAACAGAATGCGTTAGCAAAACATGTCATGGAATATACCACACATATGTTTAACTTTAGAGTCCTACAAATTGTTAAACACAGCATCAGAGGGGGGGTGACCACATGAATCTGTTGGAAAGCATTGAACTACAATGGATTTTTAAGTTAGGGGCCCACTTACCACCAGGCATCAATCAATATGTATCCATTAGATCAGTGCTTAAAAGCAGATAGCATCTTTTTTTTCATTTACCCTTTACATTTTATAGTCCACAGTGGACTAGAGATCTTTATTTGTCTTAGCAGCCATAGATGTTTATATCTCTGGGTGTCATTATATTTATGATAGTTATGTATTGTTTTATTCCTAGACCTTCACATGTTTTTAATGTGTTATCACTTATGCTTTTTTGCACACATAGGTGTTATGTCTCTTGTCTGTATTTCATGTATGTTATAGATCTACACAGTATATATATTTATAGATTTTTGGGGTTTTTTGTAACCCATTTTTAGTATTGTATCAATGATAGCTAAGTGAGCATTGTGCCTTTAAAGTGAGAGCACTCATTAAGTATCTAATTGTTTAATTAGTTTGTATTAAAATCCTGATTGAGCCTCTTTTTTGGTATTTAAACTCACTGCTTCATTGTTGAAATAGATCTGAAGAAGCGTGTGTTACAACACGCGAAAGCACTTATCTTTTTGTGTGCTGCATGTCTAATAAAAGACCTCAAATTTTACAAATTGGACTTTCGAATTTTTATAGGATTTTAGCTGTGGTGAGCCTTCCAGTGTTTGGTTTTTTCACAAACTATACAGTTTGGTATAAGTTTTAGAAAAGTATTCTGTGCTGCTGAGAAAATATTTGTGTTTACGTAACTGTTAACCTCTTTGCTGAAATTTTGTAGGCAACACAAATTAACAGCCGTGTTAATTTTCCAAATCCTTTTGTGCTATTTTGAATCCATGAAATGTACGATGTAGGCCTGTAACCTAGTTGTTTTAAGTATTTTTTAATCTAATTTCTAGATATCCTGCTTCTTTTTGACAAACATTCAAACATTAAAAACTGGAGGTATGTATCTTGTAGGGTAGTATTCAAAACAGAAAGATAACATTGGAATTAGCTCAAAACATATGACACATAGCATTTTGTCTGCATGGCACAACACTGGTACACTGTTTTGCATTGCTGCCTCTCACAGGTTGGTTCTCCAGTTTAGTTTCTGGATGGGGTGCCTTCTTTGGGGCTTGCATACCCTTACTGTATCCATGTGAGTTGTTGCTAGAATCTTCTGTTTCCTTCCACTTGCCAAAGATATGCTATTAGGTGAAATGAAAATGCTTTATATTGTCAGTACGTCTGCGTGTGTGTGTGTGTGTGTGTGTGCGTGCGTGCGTGCGTGCGTGCACACTTGTGCATACATCCAACAATGGACTAACATCCCATCTAAGACTAATTCCATGCCTTACACTTGCTGCTCCCACTTCCCTGTGTTCCTTTGATATAATGGCATTAGATTGATCACGTTTACTTTATGAGTCAGGAATACTTACATAATTTTTACCTTGTACATACTTTGTACTTGTACAACCACACTGCATTTCTATTCATTACTTTGCATTTTAGAAGTCTGCAGAATAATCTTTAAACGTACTTGGCTGCCTTTGTGAAGTTGTGTTAGGAGGGAGTAGCCAGACATCTTGCACTTTCCCTTATATCTTTCTTAAATTGTTAAAAGGCACGTTAAACAGTACTGACTCCAGACTGTTATCCCTGTGTTGTCTGCTTGATGAGGGAATGACCATGAATGTTCACGAAGCATAATGTTTTGGCTAGCCACTGAAGCAGTCACCTGACATTTCTCACACACACACACACACACACACACACACACACACACACACACACACACACACACACACACACACACACACACACTCTCTCTCTCTCTCTCTCTCTGCCTCACACAAGAGGTATACAAGGATGTTTTTATCTTCCTTGGTGAAGTCAAAAAATCTTAGTCTTCGGCATTACGGTATTATCTTCAGACCTGCACCACCCTGGTAACTAAAGCTTAGACTAGTTCAAGAAGTCAACAAAAAAAAAAGTTCCAGTACAGTATATCTTCCTTTCTGTGTCTCCAAAATGACAGAAGCCTGGTACAATGTTACAAATACTCATCTCTTCTGAGTGAAAAATCTGTGGATTGGAGTCTGTTCTGAGTGAAAAATCTGTGGATTGGAGTCTGTCATCTGAACAGGCTGCCTTTCTCACATTCAGTTCGAAGTAACAAGTGTAATGCTTCAGCTGCTTGTAGAAAAGGAGGGTGATGGCAAAGCTGTAGGTCTAGGTGAATGACTGTATTTGCAGGATTTGAGTGACATCCCCTGTATTAGGCTTCCCACCAGCTAGTAGAAGGTAAGAACTCTGTGTTCTGTTTTAGTATCTCTTTATTTTATTATTCTCCCCCTGCAATCAACATTGTCACCATAGATCCCATTTGTAATTCCAAGGCGCACAACTGCAAGTCCAGGAATTATGAAAAAAGTAGGAAAAAGAGCAGTATGCAAATGTGTAACACTGCTCTCCTTTTAAATTTCTTTGTTTTGTTTTGCAGGAGGAGCAAACTTACCTGCACTCCCAGAAGTAGGGGCAAGCCTACCACACATCCTGAACTTATACTTATCAATTCTGAGATAACCATACCTTGGAGAAAAGAAAAAAATACCCTGAGAAAGAGCAGTGTCAGACTTGGTACATAAAAGTCCAGGTTTATGGTTATTCATTCTTGGAATACCAAGTGTTAACTCTGTCACCCTGCATCACCCTCAAAAGGGCTGACTTTGTTTCTGATGCCTTCTGGCAGGTCCACATTAAAGTACCTTTAAAGTGAAGGTCTTAAGACAGAGCCCAGTGATACATTCCTATGGACTATAAACATGAGGGGCAGAGACAGATAGTCTTTCATTAGTGTACCCCTCCCTCCCTCACCGTCCATTTTTTTCAGCCACTATAGATACTGTGACAAAAAAAAACTGTGTTTAATTTCTCTCAATATGTGTCCATTGAAAATCTTGGTTAAAGTAAAAAGTAACCACTTCCAAAGAGAAGTACTTGTTTTGAATGTCATATGGCTCCCTGTAAAACATAAGTAGGCAGGTAAAGCTAGACTTGCATTTCACAGAATCATACTGCCGGTGGACTGAGAGGTTCTGTTTCTTTAGTGGAACAGTGGCCCAGTCATTTAGCAAGACTTCTGTCAGTCTGACTGTTGTAGCTGTCAAGCTCATCAGATTGTAGTTGCTCTTGTGCAGAAAAATTACAGACAGCATTTGTATTTCACCAGCATCCTTACATTTCAGGGTGACAGGGTAAATTGCTGTAAGTGTGGGATGGCAGAATGCCTCCAAGCTTTTTGAAAACTGCATTTGGCAGGTTAACAGTCAGATTATATTTTAACTCCTCAAAGGTACTTTAATTTTTGATGACCTTCTCAGTGGTGCATTTGGCAGTGTGTGTCATATTTTTAATATTTTCTGTTATTTCTAAATAACAATGTAAGGTAGAATGCTATTTATAATATCTGTTTATACTATGCATTCATAATCTAGTGTTGTCTTCTTTCTAGGCTTTACAGTGAAGTAGCCTTGTTTCTTGTAGTACATAAATGTTATGATTTGTGTCAGTGGTAAGTAACCCAGTCATTTTGTCCACTGATGTTAAGAATGGTGGCAGACACCGGCATTTGAAGTAAAACTGTAATTTTAACATGCTGAATGGCACCATAGCAGAAAGACAGTTCTCATGTCCAGCTGCACAACTGACATACCAGTCTCAATGTAATATGAGAAAGGCAGTTCTTAAAGACGCAGAGTTAATTTATGTATTCATAGTTTTATATGCACATATAAAAGCTGTACTCATTCTCTGTAATCAGGACAAACAGTACAAACTGCCCACCTTGAGTACAAATAGACACAGGTGAAATTATATGAAGATTTGCTCTAATGTTTTACTGGTGGCTTGGGGTAGCATCTGGTATTGCTCCCCCCTCCAAAAAATGGTGTATATGAGTATTAAACTGATAAGTTATTGGGATAAACACTGTGGCAGTTAGAGTGGGTCATACAGCTAAGAGAGAGATTACAAAACGGAGTCTAGGGTTTACTGCAGAGCAGGTGGAATAAAGAGAGGGCAGAAGGGGCAGATAGTTACAGGAACCACTGCATGTGCTTTATGGAGGATTCAGCAGATATAATTGTATAATTAATTTTATTTATTTATTTATTTATTTATTTAACATTTGCTTACTGGGAAAGTCTGACTGGACACAGGTCCTTTTTCAGCAGAGGCCCGGGGAGAAAAGCTCCATGAGTAACAGTAAATTTTCATGCACACATTATAGTAATCAAAAAAGTATAAAGTAAGCAAAATGTAGTATACATAAGTACATACAAATTTGTTACATCTTGATAACAAAACCTAGGCTTTGAACATGGCTAGTACTATTTGTAGGTATGACAGGTTGGTAGGAACAAAGGATTAAACACCAGGGGAGAAGTTGAATATGTTTTGGGTATACTGGTATGTATCTGAGCACTCATGAGGGGTTAGTACAGGAACATAGCCACTTATTTTTTAGATGATCTTTAAGTGATGGCTTAAAGTGGTTAGTGGATGAGATTGAGGGGATGGCGTTAGGAAGGGAGTTCCATATACGAGATATATACTTGGAAAATAAAGATTCTCCTGCTGTGTTGTTGGCCTTGGAAACGGTAAGTTCTTGTTGTTAGAGCGAAGTGGTCTGCTGGAACTGTAAGGAAGGGTGAGATTTTGTAGTGCAGGGGTTCTAGTTGGTTGTGTTACAGTTTTGTGAGTTAGAGAGAGTTTGTTGTAAAGAATAATGTTGGGAAGCTCAAGCCAGTCTAGTATCCTTAAAGCTGTACAATGATGTGTTCTATATGGGCAGTCAGATGCAAACTTAGCAATTTTATTATAACATGCTTCTAGCTTAGATAAGTCAGTTTTCCTTAGATTAGTTAAAATTGGAGAGGCATATAGTAAAGGGGAGAGCAGATGGGTTTATGCTAATATAATTTTGGCCATTGTGATCAGGAACCTTTTGTGCCTGTATAGACTTCCAAGTTTCTTATGGACTTTTTTATAGTTAGGGAGACATCTATTTCCATTCCAAGAAGCTTTGTATGGGTTGTCGGGGAGATCATAGTATTGTCTTTGGCTATTATGTTAAATGTTGGGCATGAGATAGATGTCGTGTTAGGTTGGAAGAGTAATAATTTAGTTTTGTTTGGGGTCAAGATTAGAGGAGCATTGGCTAACCATGTTTCAACAGAAGTGAAAGATTCTTGTGTTTGAGAATGAAGAGTTGATAGAGAAGTGGCAGCACAGATACGTGTTGAATCATCTGCATACTGTATTATAGAACCATGTGGAGTAGCTCTGTGTAGATTATTAGTAAACAGGGAGAAAAGGAGAGGGCCCAAGGTAGATCCTTGGGGACACCAATGGATAAAGGAAGGTGTGGAGATAGGTCACCCTGCCATAGAACAGATTGTTGACAGCCAGACAAATAGTTATGAAACCATGCTGTTGTCATCTTATTTATTTATTTGACATTTGTTTACTGGGATGTTCTGTCTGGGTATGTACCCATTTTCAGCAGAGGCCTGGGGAGAAAAGCTCCAGGTACAGATCATAACTCACACTGCAGTAAGTAGAGAATTTACATTTGTAGCAATAAATACAGAATTACATTTGTAACACCAATACGTATAGAGTCAAATATTTACAAGACACAGATAAACTGGGTACATAGAGTCAAATATTTGCATAATTGGGAGGCAGCATGTTAGGTATGATAGAATGAAGTAAGTTGTTGACACAAGAGTTTAATGTTGTATGGGTGGTTAGGTTCAGATATACTAGTGAAGGTAGACATGATGTCTAAGTATTGTGAGAAGTGAGTTATATTGAATGAAGTTAAACAATAAGACCGGGCTAGATAAAGTTTGGTTAAATATTTATTACAGACTGACAGAGGTTGTGATGTAGAGTTTTTCATTGCTGTACAAAGCACAGGGATGAGGATTTTTATGTGGATATATTAGAGCTTAAGGAGAGTCCAGGGAAATATGAAGAAAATAAAGTGATTTTAGAGGTACTGATAGAAATTTGATAAGAATGCTTTCAAGGATAAGGGATCAAAAGTAGATTTGATTTTAAATTAGGACAGTAGATGGTTATCCTGGTATAAAGCAGTAGCTGAGACATTCTTTTTTTACATGGTCTTTTAGGTAAAGTTTATAGGATTGGCTAAATGGTAGCTATTCTAATGGTAGTAGGGAGGGAATTACAGGTTTCAGCAATGGAGTGGGAGTAAAGGGAATGTCTTGTTTCTTTGGTCAGTAGATAGTAAGTTGCTTTTGGTCATTTGATTGTAGAAGGCAACTGAAAGAGTATTTTTATATAGCTGCATTTAGAGCACTGCACGTGTCAGGGTCGTTAGTGATATTATATACGGTGAGTAATTGAGTATATTTTAGGTAGTTGTGTAGTTCTAGCCAGTTAAGGGCTTTTAGTGCGGTACAATGATGGGTATGTTATTGATCACTAGTAGTAGATTTGGCAGTTTTATTATAATATTTATTTAGTTTCTGAAGATTTGTAAGAACGGGGACACTGTAGAGGAGAGGAGAGAAGGAAGAAGGTACTTTTTTGCTAGTGTGATTCTAGACATGGGAGTGAGGAAGTTTCCAGCTCTGTAGAGTAGGCCTAATTTTAATCCTTTTTTTCTAATGACATTTTTTAAGTGGTAATCAAATTAGAGTGTCGTCTATTATCATTCCTAGTAGCTTAGTTTCCAAGATTAGGTCAATATTGGTATTGCTGAAGGAATGTATTTTGAAGTTGTGTTTTTCATTGGACTTTGTTGTGAGAAAAATAGTAGAAGTTTGGTTTTGTTGGGATTAAGCACAAGTTAATAGATTGGTAACAATTCTTCTTTGGCAGGAGGATTCAGGATTCCTGAGTAACCTGCTGTAGATGAGTTGGATCATTCGATGAGCATGTAAGTCTTGAATTATCTGCATATTGTATCATGGAGGCATGTTGTGTGCATGTATGGGTTGAGTTAAGTATGTTAAACAAAAGGGTCAAGGACTGAACCTTGTGGGACACCTGTATTTACAGGGAGAAAGGGGATAGATTGTTCTGCCATTTTACTGTTTGGACTCTGTCTTTGAAATAGCTCTGAAGCCAGTTTAAGGTATTTGCTTTAAGAATGCGGATATCAAGATCCAAGGCTCTGGGAAGTATAAACCGCTCTTTAATTCACCTTGGTAAAACTGTGTAAAATCCAAATGTACAAGTGTGCTAAAAAGTTTAAAATCAATATATCTGCAAGCGCTTTCATCTCTGACCATTACACCACCTGTTGGATCTAGTTGTAAAACCTCTGTTATGGTAAACTTGAATGAATGTCCAGGAAATTGTTTGGCCAACGCGTTAGTGTCTTTATTCAACCTGATGTCTCTCATATGTTCGTAAATACGACATTTAAATTTTCTTTCCGTTTTCCCTATATAGAAAACGGGACATGTCATACAACAAGCAAAATACACAAACTCGTTGGTCAAACATTGTAATGAATTTCCTGGACATACATTCAAGTTTACCATAATAGAGGTTTTACAGCTAGATCCAAGAGGTGGCCCTTGGCCATTGCAACTTGAAAGACAGGAAGCATTATGGCAATTAAGAACAAATGCAACCCAGTGGACAAGTATTAATGGCACTTTTTCAGTGGCATGTATTTTAAAATTAAAGGCATTGGAAAGATGAATGAGTTGCTGCCAAATTTTACATGTGAACTTTTATTAGGAATTTTATTAGGAATATAATGAGGTATTTATGCTTAAATATAACTATCTTGAATAATTTGGGGTGTATAATTTTATTTAACAATTTTATGTAATGAGAAGTGAGTTAGTATATAAACATGATAGCATATGTAAAAAAAACTGTCCTTTTGGTAATGATTTTGTCATTATGAAAAATTAAGTTGTGTTACTTTAACATCTGTATATGCACAAAATTTCTATTGGATGAAATAGGTGGGCAGGGGATATTTAGACAATGTATGATGTGCTTTTTACTATCTTGATAAAGTCAAGTCACAAACACACACGGGAAAGGCTACCACAGGTTTACTAGCTATGCCCCCTTTTACCCAGACTATAAGGTAGTTATCATTGCCACCAGCTAACACTTATCAGCTACTTTAAGACCCTTAACAAAGGGTGTCCAGTCTTACTGTGTAATATTAATATCAATACAAATGGTAGTTTGTCCATGAGCAAGGCAAGTAGGAGTGGCCTACACAGTGTCACCAAATAAATATGTAAGTACTCTCAAAACTTAAATATCTCTACACAGATCAGCCACAGTGAAAAGTTTAAATATATTTAATAATAACTAATAAAAAAACAAGAACATACTCAGTATATATTCACAGTGACATCAAAGTTCAAAATCACAGGAAATATTTTAAACAACATTGTAGGACAGTCTCAAATAAATAAAGAAAAATATCTAAACTAAGCTTTGCTATATTCCTGACTGTATGTAAGAGAGTTACTGTACCCTAGAAACTTACTTACAGAGCAACTGAAATGTTGTGGTGAATGGTTCTTGTTAGGTTCAAGACCGAATACAGAATGTCGTGTCTCTCGAAGAGACCTCTCACATTAATATCTTAAATATTACTGCTGGGATAACTTGCAGAATGACATCATTTCTTGTCATCTGACTCTATCCCATGTGAAACCTCTGCTGCTGGGAGCTGGCAGTATTTAGCATCTATCTGAGAAAATACATAAACCTCAGAGTTTTGGCAGATGCTGGAAGTCACAAAACAATTACATTCCTCCACATTTCAAGACTAGTAATTATTTCACGTGAAAGACAATACGGAAATCTCCCTAGTACAGATATTATGTCTCCTGATGCACTGAAACTGAAAGATACCATCAGTATTTTTCCTAACGTTTACTAGACTGAGATTAACCTCCTGTATCCCAGTTTCCAATGTTAAAATATATACCTTTAAACAGTTACAATAGTGCATGTACATTTCTGTTCTGTTCCAGTAGGGCACACTGTGGTTACAGTTCAAACAGCACTTTGCAAAAACCTTTTCAACACACACTTCTGTACCAGCAGTTTGATATACATATGATATCCAGTTCTAATACATTTGTAACACAAACATCTTATATAAATCATGTTGATAAGTGACATATAATTATTTACAAAATTCCATATAACTCTGCTGGCAGTATTTCCCTTTGTTATACAAGCATCTGTACAAATTAATGTGACAGTTAAATGACATACTATTATTTGCAAAACTTTAGCCAGTCACGTTGGCATATGCCACACACCCACTGTCTCATTTCTCCTGATACAGCTGGCACAACATCACAGTTGTTTAGGGATAATTTTTGTATATCATTTAGTATAGGTTGGGGAGTGGTCACTAAGAGAGCTTGGTAAGTTATCTGAGTCTCAGTTTTTTGGGAGTCAGATACAAGAATCCAGTCCAGTAATGAACTTGAGTTTTTAGTGAAATAGGTTGGATCCAGTATGAGCTGCTTAAAGACAAACACATTCATACTAGATTTTGGGGCAGTAGATGTAAGTTCAAGCCAGTTTACATTTACATCACCTAGTATTATTGTTTCATAAGAGATATTATGTGAGGTCCAGTTGTAGTATTTCTTCTAATAGCTTGATATTGTAATATATAACATGATTTTATATATATATATATATATATATATATATATATATATATATATATATATATGCTTTTGTTTATTCAGTTTTAAGAGTGTAATAAGAGGTTCAGGTTTGTCGAATTATGTATAGGAGCATTATATGTGGTTAGATTGTAATGGTTTGGAAACATTAATCTGACACCACCACCTTTTCTTTTATTGCAATCATTTTGTATTATATTATAACCAGATGTTAGGATTTCAGTGTCACTGATTAGCCACATTTCACTTATGGCCAGGGTATGGGGTTTGTGCAGGCAATCCAAGCATGTAGCTCAGTAATTTTGTTTCTTATGCTTCTGGCATTTATAGTAAAGAAAGTTAACTGGTTAGTGAGCAGTAGGGGTTGTGTGGTTTGGGTGATAACATTTTTTCTGTTATATATATCTGAGTGGTGGTAGTCAGGTCCAGAGTTAGAATGAATATCTCTGTTATATATATCTGAGTGGTGGTAGTCAGGTCCAGAGTTAGAATGAATATCTCCATCAGCAAGGATTGCTTTGGTATTACATAGCAATTGTATGTACCTGCTTGCTGAGGGGTATAATTTTTGGTTACTCTGAGGGTGTACTGAGTGGTTTAGTTTTGTAATTGAGGTAGGAGAATCCTGCAGAAGACCAGCTACTATTATTCGGGAGGTTTTAGGCTGAAGTCTATGAACTTAGTTGGTGAGATGATGTTTTACTGATTCATAAAAGAAAGCACATTGCAGATGTATTTCCATATAAATGAATTGGTCTTTTTTCTTTATAGATCTATAGTTAACCTTTTAATTCCAGATTTGTTGTCTTATCTTTTGTGAGCAATCTTTCCATTGTGCCATATGCAGCCAGCAAAGCACGGCTTTTAGTTTATTTCTAATTGCATTACTGTGGCTTTAGTGCTGAAACTGTGATTTAATTTCTCTTTAGGCATGAATTACTGGAGGAAGCTTGCCGGCAGGGCCTGCCATTTGCTGCCTGGGATGGCCCAACAGTTGTATCTTGGCTGGAGGTATGTTAATTATCTACAATACTATGTGCCGTGGGCATGTAGAGGGCCACATAGGGGGGCAGTTCACCAGTGTAAAAAGATACATGATATATTCTCTTCAAAAGGTAGTCCTAAACAAATAAAGTTAAGCAATGCATTATTATATGATTTTTTTCTGCTGTACAGAAGCAGACTTTTTATATTAAGTATTACAGACAAGAAAAATAGCATAAACTCATATAAGATGACTTTTTCCTTTTTGGGGCATCTGGGAAGATTTGTAGTTTCGCCAAGCATGAAGACATTACTGAAGTTTATGAAATGATGTTTTGTGGAAATTTGATGCCTTTGCTATTTTATATCAAACAGCAGTGCTGCTGTTGCCAGTATTCATTTGGGTATTTATGGTACCACCTGAAGTAAAGACTGTGATGCTGCTCTTTGGACCATTACATGCTGCTGCCTCAGTCAAAACATGGTAGTAGGATTTTGGCCCATTAAATTGGGCCAGAAAGTGACAACAAAGAGGGAAAAAAAACAGACTTGGACCAGTTTGGATTACAGCATGGGGATGGGGATTGGCCCCAGAAAGAGCGGACTGACTATGTGTACTTATTGTAAAATTGGCTTTGCCTCAGCACTTAACCACATTATATATTTCTTTGTCTTATACTACAGCTTTGGGTGGGAATGCCAGCATGGTATGTTGCTGCCTGCAGAGCGAACGTGAAGAGTGGAGCTATTATGGCAAACTTGTCCGACACAGAGATCCAGAGGGAGATTGGAATTAGTAACCCCTTGCACCGGTTGAAACTACGTCTTGCCATCCAGGAGATGGTGTCCTTAACGAGCCCCTCTGCACCTGCTTCTTCTCGCACGGTAAGAGCAGCCTGATAGATGGCAGAGCATTATAGGTTTTTGTTGTTGAGATGATGTGCTTTCTGTACAACACTTTAGTTGAATTTTATGTTTTTGCTAGCCTCAATCATGCGGTTTATGTAAAATCTTGTAAAGCAATGAAGTAATGATTAACCTGTACCTAAACATAATTGTTTAGTGATCACCTATTTGGGAAACCAGTCTTTTGGTGAGCGGCACTGTAACATTAGTTATACTGTACTCCTGTTGATATTTACCTTCTGACTAAAGTATTGAAGGCATTGGAATGACACAAGGTCAGTGTGAAGTTTGAATAATAACAATAATAATATTAATAGTGATAATATCTAACATGCGTGTATTTTTAGTAAACTGCATTTGTCAGTTAATTTAGGTCATGAGTTGGAGATGGTGAATTTTGTCATGGTTTTGCTAACTTAACATAAATTCACAGGATTGTAATTGTAAAGAACTCTCAATCCCTCTGAGCTACACGCTCTAGGGACCTAAACCTTGTCACCACAATAAACAGGACATGCTGGAGGGATAGATTCCTGTCCCAGAGACTTCCCATACTCTGGAACAGGTTACTCATCTATGTCAAGCAAAGTTCTTCATTAGCACTCTTCAAGAAAAATCTTGATGAGTGGATGGGAAATAGGAAATACACCCCGGGGATCACTTCTGTGTCCCTGCTCAACAGTGGCACAGGAAAATAACTTTCTTGGGTGGCGTAAGCCAGGGAACCTTGTTGGCTAGGCTTACGTAGGCCCTTGGGCCAATAGCCTAACACCTACCTATGAACCTATGAAACTGATACTTCCACTTACTTGCTTTGCAAATATCACACAGGATTACAGCCGCATCTATAGACACACACACACACACACACACACACACACACGCACACACACGCACTAACATTGGTGTCAAAGGTATCACACTTCCTCCTGTTTTAGATCTGTAATGAGGAAGACAAATAACATAGTGCTATAATGTATTCATATTTGGGTGCATTCAGAAGTATACCTATATAAATATAATAAATGGTAGTATTACTTTTGATGTGTTGGATATGCTTTCATTGGTACAAATGTAGATATATGTGCATTTTCAGTTGTAGCTGTCAAGAAATTCAATAAGACCTTGATTTCACTGGTACATATTCAGTGATAAATGGATGGATGAGTAGAAATTTATTACTCATTTCATTTGTGTGCTGCGCTTTCAGTCAAAGCTTCCTTTTTTTTTCTTTCATTTCCTTCTATGGCTTGCATTTTATAAGCTGACTCTCGGAAGAGGGCCTCATGTAGTGCTAAGGGTAACATTTCAGAGACTACATTGGCACAATTACAATAATTTCACTAAGGGAGAGTGACCACACCCAGGAGCGCATGCATGTGGTCAGATTTACATTGTGGGAGACGGGGGAAACCACTGTGTGGTGTTTCCTGCAGAATGAAGCGGCATCCCATTGGTGTCAGCTTCTTGCAGAATTAAGGGGTAGTGCATTGCTGATACCCATTGTACAACCCACACAGGGACCATAGAAATCTGAACCACCCCTGATGGTTATCTTAATGATGACATATCCCAGTGAACCCTCATTCCAGTGATGGGGAGCTGTGGGCCAATTAACTGGTTAGGGTGTTGGTGGTTATTGGGCAGCAGACACATAAACCTGCAAAAAATCTCAGTGTTGTAGTATGGTACTGGTTGTTCATCTCTTGTGGTCAGGCATTGATCATTTACCCTTCTTGCCATAAAGTTTTGGCCATCTGTCTTCCCTGGAGTGCAGTATCAGTCATTCATGACTTTTAGAGTAAGCAGTCATCTGCCCTTCTTGTGGGACAACACTGGTCGTCCATCATTCAGTAGGTGTACATGTGATTATCTGTCACTCTTGGGGTTATGGTATTGACCAGATTTTTTCTTGGGGTACAATACTGGTCATTCATTCTTTTTGGGGTGTGGCAAAAATTCATACATCACTTTGCCTGAATCCAGCTTTTTTTTTTTTTTGCTTTGTATGCCTTCTGGTAGTCAGACACTTTGAATGTGGTCTGCATGCTATTTCCTTATGTACTCATCACATCAGCTGCATGCAGCAGTCCCTTTATCAAGGCAATGTGACCTGGTTGCCTTTGTTATTCTTATAATCATGTACTAGTGCACATTGCTCAGTAGTAGCTTCTCCATTCAATCCAAGTAAAAGGAGGAAAAGGTGCCAAAAGTCACCAATAACAATAGAAAAAAAAAGCGTCTGGATAGCCATTTCCATGAAAACACTTTTATTAACAGGTATTAAGCACAGCACAGAGCTCTCTAATGCTGACCACAACAGTAAGCAGTACGTTTTCGTCCACAACTTCTTCAGATATACACAAGCATTAACTTAAAAAAAAAAAAAAAAATATATATATATATATATATATATATATATATATATACACACACACACACACACACACACACACACACACACACACACACACACACACACACCCTGTCAATGAATTAAATTACATAAAATTATTCAATTAACCTGTCTTAACTATTGCAGTACCAAAATAATACAATACATTTTCCTTAATAGGAAGCATATACCTCTACTTATTACTAAAACTTTTACATACTCTATCAAAGAAACATATATTAAACATATAAATAAAAATATAAATATATATAGATATATAAATCCCATTCAGTTTATGTCAACCATATTAAAAAGCATTAAAAAATTGTTAATCTATTAAGAATGTACTAGCGACATCTAGTGGCTCAATTTCATATCATTGCCAGCATATTTTATAACCTTAAAAAATGTGACATTAAAATCCATCAACCCAAAAACTACATCAGTTACTCACTTTTTGCTAAAAGCATTAAAAATTTAGGAACATTTGAACAAATACCACATGTATAACAGTGTTAAGTCTCCTATTAACCTAAACAATGCTTATGAAACGTGCACATGAAGACTACTTAAAATTAGTTTAAATTAAAATACAGATATGAATCCAAAGGAATGTGCACACCTATTGTTATAAATATAAACATGCATATAAAGTAGTGTTTAAAAATTAATATTTTGATTATTTAAAATTAATAAAAAGAATTAATAAGACAAATTTGTATCACAGTTTTGCTGCCCTAAGCTTTAATACAGGTGCTAGGGATACCATGTCATTCAATACTGGCCATTTATTAGATTCTAAAACCAATTGCCAGTATAACTCCCTGTACTCCAGTTTGGTTTCCCATGCACCCCCTCTAATGTCTGACTTGACTTCTTCTATCACAACAAAATGTGAAAGAGGCTCCTCTACATGTAGTGCATTCCTACTATTTCCTTTCCTAATATCGTAGGTATGTTCGTAGATCCTTTTCTTCAAACTTCTTTCCATTTTTCCTATATAAAATCATTTACATTTCCCACAGAGAACTACATAAACCACTCCTTTGGAGCCACAATTAGAATAAGAGGTAGATCTAATAAATGTCTTCCTACTGGAGAAATATAACTCAGACATATTGGAGATATATGGGCATTGTGGGCAGGCCCCACATTTAAATGTTCCTACCTTCTTCCTCTCAATATTAAAACATCTATTCTCTAAAATATTTTTAATGCATCTACCCTTTTTAAACACAAATCTCTAAGGTTAATCAAACTTAAGATTCAAGTCACTAATCTTTGAGAACCTGTCCCATTCTTCTTTCACTATTTCTTTAATAAGGTTGGCATCACCACTATAATCCAAAATATAAAGATTACTAAAGTCCTTTGTAGCCTCATTGTTAGGTATATTAGCCTCCCTCACCACATCCTTCATACCAAGGATGGGAGCAAACTTAGAATTTCTATTAAGAATGACCTCTTTATATATTTCATTAATCAAATTTTCGGGATGACCCCTCTCTATAAACATTGATTTCAACAAATCACTTTCTTTAATAAAATCCTGGTCATCTGAGGTCATTCTGCTACCCCTAACATATTGACCTTTCCACTATACCTTTTTTCTGTGAATAGGGGTGTGCACTTTTGTTGTTGTTGTTTGTCTTTCGGCTTTTTCCCGGTAAGGGGTCGCCACAGCGGAACTACGGTCCGCTAATGATTGGTAGTAAATGTTTACGCAACGCCGAGGTGCCAGCTCGACGCCCAACCTTCAATGAAGGCACTTTTTTTAAAGTGTAAAAAAGAATTACAATAAGTGTCCTTCCTGTGGACTCTCGATACATATATTTTATTAACTGTATCCTTCCTAATATTTACATCCAAATAGTAAATTTCATCATGTCCTATCTTATAGGTAAATTTTAAGAACCCCGTACTATTTGAAATATAGTTAAAAAAATCGCCAAACCTTTCTTCACTGTCCACCCACAAAATACATATATCATCTAAAAAACGTTTATACAGCACCCAGTTCTCTCTATAATCAGAATTAAATATGTATTTATGCTCCCACCAAAACAATACTAAATTAGCAAAAGTTGGGGCACACATTGCCCCCATTGCTGCACCTTTAGTTTGTTTCAAAAATTCCCCTTCAAAATAAATAAAATTATAATTTAATATCATTTTCATTAAAACTAAAATCACATAAATATCTTTATCATTAAAATGTTTATTTTCCTTTAAAATGTCTTCTAAAAATTCTAATCCTTCTGTATGTGGGATAGTGGTAAAAATATCCACAATGTCAATAGTAATAAACATAACATTGTCTTTAAATAAATTATTACTTAAGCTTCTTAAAAAATCCCATGAGTCTTTTAGTACATTAGGGGCTTTAGTAGAAATGTTTTTCAATTTATGGTCCAAGTATTTAGCAGTTGGGGCTGTCACTGACTGGCTTGCTGCTACAACCGGTCTCATGGGGGGTTCTTCCATATTTTTATGTATTTTTGGGATCCCAAATATACTAGGTACTCTAGGTTCTTTATTGTACAAAAATATAAAAGTTTCCAGATTTATATATCCTTCTAAAACTAAATCATTCTCCTTTCAATGTTTTAATTGCTTGTTCTATACCTCTTTCCAGACATCAAGTATTGGTAGAAGCAGACATGACTTGTAATTTCATTTTGGGGAGTACATTGCGAGCATTACAGCAATGGTTACTTTGATGTACAAAAAAATATTATTCTTTACTGTAGGGAGTTTTAGTGAAGCCCATGATTTTATTCTGTCAGACAGATCAGTCTACTAGTCCATTTCTGGCAGGATGATAGGGAGCAGATGTGAATTGCTTAATGCAATATGTGTTTTGGAAAGACTTTTGACTGTTGTAGTGTTATCACTGCAGATCTGTTTAGGGAGAAATGTCTGTCTTTTCCAGTATGGTTGATTCTCTTCCAGTGTCCCTAGCTACTTAAAATGAGTATTCCTGGCAATGGGATATGGAGACTCCACAACTGGACCTGCAAAGTCAATGTGGATATGCTGTCATGACACTGACGGCACTTTTTTACAGTCTGAGTTTCTTGCGGCATTGTATTTTGGACCATCGGCTGTAATGGCTAGCTGAATCTTTAATTTGCTTCTCAGTATCCAGCCACCATATGACACTTCAGGCAAGGGCCTTCATTTTCACAATCACCACATGAACTTCGCCTGCAGTGTTCAGCACTTTGGTGTACAGCTTGGAAGGAATTACTACTTTGGCTTTATACAATAGGGCTTCTTGACATACTTAGAGCTGACCCTTCCTTAGTCAGTACAGAGCATATTGCAGTGTGGCATCTTTCTGCCACCTTTTTACAACAAGCACACTGTATTATTGCTCATTTCCCTTTGGATAAGGACATTTGTTAATGGGAGCTGTTCAGGTGTAGTGTGATATAGATGTAATCGATCATTTGGATCAGTGGTGCTGGTCTCTTGAATTCAACATTATGTGATTTTTATTTATTTTTTTTTGCAAATGTATGACATTTGTTAGAAGTGCCACCCTTTTGGTATTAAAAATGGACCGCTAAAAGACTTCCAGTAATGAGGGTGCGTGGAGCTTCAGAATGCAGTTCCTCAGCTCAGCACTCAGAATGCTTTCTGCGTGGAATCCACTTGCACACAACATGTCTAAAGTTTAAAGAATATTGATGATTGCTTAAAAAGCAGCTAGGTGAAGATTTTGAGCTTTTTACTATCTCTAAAGTTAACATAACAGCAGACCCTAGTTTCTGTAACTGAAAGGGAGCCTATGAGTTCTGCCCATTGAAACCTTCTTCTGTGGGTGGTGCTACATTTTAAAACAGTTACCTTTGAGCAACACAATGAATTAAAATAATTGCTCATTAGCATGTGAAGTGAATAGCTGAAGATGAATTTCATGTGTCAAACCATGAAGGGAGGATCAAAGAATTAGAAATACAAACTGTTTTTTTTTTTTTTCCGCTGTAGATTATATTTTAGAAAGTTTCAAACCTCGAACCCCATATGAGCGATGTTTGAAATTTCGAAAATATAATTAAAAAAAAAAGTAAAAAACTATACTTACCTAAATGCTGTAGGCAGGGGGGCAACCCCCCCCCACACCCCCAGTACTTAAATATTCCTACTCTGAGATCGCACTGCATTGAAGTAAATGGAAAATATTCCCTATGGCAATTTCCGTGTTACGGGTGTAACATTTAGATGTTTCAACCAATCTGGTTCACTCAATACGCATTCGCCATTTACAATTTTCAATCACGCGATAGGAACCCTTTTTTTCATAGATTGAAAATCTCTTGACTGAGCTTTATGACCTAGAAGATTACAGACATCACTCCCAACATAAGGCTATTTAGACTACCAGAAAGTAACAGAGAGAAAGACTTGTAATTAATTATGCAGTCAGATTTTAAACAAGAATTTTGGTCATTTACAGATAGAATGGGCATAAAATGGATTCATTGCATGCTAGCCCTAAGCCTTAATTGGCATAAAATGAGGCCAGTGCATGCTAGCCCTAAGCCTTGATTGGCATAAAATGAGCCCATTGCATAATAGCTCTAAGCTTTAATTGGCATAAAATGGGCTCATTGATTATTATCCCTAAGCCTTAATTGCCATAGAATGGGGTCCATACATGCTAGTTCCTAAGTCTTTCACAGTGATTTCAAGAACACAAAATGTATTTCATGTCTACATAAAATAACTGTGGTAAAGTCTACTTTGGTAGTTGCACCTGTCCTGTACTGTACAACAGATGATACTACTGTTTTAATAATGGGTAGTCAATAAGGATAAAGAAACAGCACAGAGATTTTAGACCGCTGGTTGCCATAAGGAAGGGACAAATTCATTGCACCATCAGGTTTCTAATAGTGCAGTGCTGCAAGTAAACTCAGTCTTCAAAGCCTTGAGGACACAGGTGCAGTTTAGTCATGTCTGAAATAATGAAGGAGGCTAGAAAGCTACTGACTGAAGTGTGCTTCCAACCACATTAATGAAGAGAGTGGTACTAATAGCATCAGGGCTGTGTTACAGGCCCAAATATGGAGGCTGCAGGGTAACAAGGAGATTCTCTAGCTAAATAGCAGTGCCCATTGATTGAATTGAAAATCCAATGTTTGGCACTAAACTTTTCTGTCCTCCTCCTCCCGTTTCTAGAAGGAACTGGATTGTTACTGGTTGTATGGGATCATATGACTGCTTTTTGATTAGACAGGAAATGGAGGAAGTCTGTAGTTGTGTGTACACCCAAAACAACTTAAGCGCTAATGGAGCAGTCAGCATTTACATTGCTTCTGCCTACGTACTGTTTGTTACATCAGTTGCTTCCATGTTCCTTAAAGTGCTGTTTGGTATAAATTTGCATACATGTAAGTGATTCATTTACGAGGAGATCTGTAAATGCAGCACCTTTAGCCTTTTAAATTTCCTGCCACAAAATGTTTTCTAGAAGTGAGGATGCCATCTGAGAGAAGCAAATAGGGATAGTTTTGCGTTATTCTCTTGACACTGTACTAGAGGGGGACAAGGTTTCCAAATATTTGCTTATGGCACTGTGAGAACATAAAAGCCATGTATACTGTTTTTAAATGTTTTCAAGCTAAGTTTATAATGAGGATTGGGTCAAATGAAAAGATGAGAGAGATTATGTTTTGTTTGCCTTGATGCTCCCAGGTTAAGGGTTTTATGAAAGTTTGTATGGAAGCTGAAGCTTAGTGAAATATTTTCCTCTGGCCACATCCATTTGCTATTTAAATGTAAGAAGTAGATTCAGGTAATTGATAGATTTGTTCTGTAAATAATAAAGTAAAAGTGAACAATGCCTTATACATCAGAGAGGCACCTCTGAATGGACATTGAATTAGCGTTCTTGGATTGTCCATTATGTTTTTCAGTCAGTTAGAAAATGTGAGAGGGATATCAAATGCATTGTGTAGTTAACAGACATGCCCTTATTGGGCACCTAGGGACTGTGTTACAGTCTAAGAATTATACCCCAATAGTGTGGTTCATTTCAGAGAGGTGATAAGTTGGATTTTTCACTTTGTTCCAGCCAGGTGTCTGATATGGTGAGGAAACACTGCCTCCCTTTAAGGAGACATTGGGAATATTAGCTGCCTGTAGTAGGGCATCAGATAGATTAAAGTTGAGCAAACATTTATTATAGATTTTATTCTATAGTTTTCCTACAGTAATTTGTAGTGAGTGGGTAGTTCAGAAGAACTAAGTACAGCTAGTGAAAGACAAACTGTACCATGAAAGGAAATGGGAGCTTACATATTGCAAGTTAAATAAGTTCAGACAGCTTGACTTTTGTCAAACTAGAAAAAATATCAGATCTAATAATGACAGTGGCTCATACTGACATAGCAATTCTGGTAGTCTGGAGAGCTGATGTTGATATAATAGATGCCTCAAATGATGTAGTGGAAATATTTTGTCCTCTAGGACTGTTTTAGAACTAAGTACAGCTAGAGAAAGACAAACTGTACCATGAAAGGAAATGGGAGCTTACATATTGCAAGTTAAATAAGTTCAGACAGCTTGACTTTTGTCAAACTAGAAAAAATATCAGATCTAATAATGACAGTGGCTCATACTGACATAGCAATTCTGGTAGTCTGGAGAGCTGATGTTGATATAATAGATGCCTCAAATGATGTAGTGGAAAGATTTTGTCCTCTAGGGCTGTTTTAGGGGAATTTTGACTATGGTGTGCTCCATCTATATTCCACATGGCTCATCCCCTATGCAAAGAAGGTTTCAACCAATATAATTTGATACTGGATGGGGAAGACATCTTAAAGGGGTAATTGTAATTATCTGGTAAGACCAAGTGGCACAAAACAATAAGCTCAGGCAGACCCCTCTTTCTAAAACTGATTAATTAATAGGTTCATAGGAGGTTATTAAACTAATGGCCCTGGGGCCTTTACAAGCCTAGCCATGTAAAAACCCAAATATCCTTATTTTACAAGTTTAGATGGTCATTGCTAGAGTGATACTGTCATCAGTCCTGTCTGCCCCTGTCCATAAGGGACATAGGTGCCACTCCCCAGATGAATTTATCGTCACCTATCCAGTAGTCAAGGTTGCGCTTGAATAGGGTCATTGAGGAGCTCTGTTTCACATGGAGTAGGAGCTTATTCCAGAGGAGCGATAATCGCTGGGAGATGCATGTGTCTCTTCGTCATGTTCTGTTGATGTCACAGGCTAGGTTGAGATCTCTGGAGTGAGTTATTCTTGTCCCATTTGAATTTCATTTGCAGATGTGCAGTACTTCCATTAGGGTGGGATACAGGACTGTTCTGTAGGCCAGGTACAGGTCACCTCTCAGCAGCCTGTGTGATACAGAGTACAGTGACAGGACTTTTAGTACTATTAGCACCTATATGGTGTGGAATGTCACACGTCTAGCAACCTACGCCCATCTTGCATTCCGGAGAATTTTCTTAAAAATAAACTTAAAAGTCATAAGGTAAACAAATTT
The DNA here is from genome assembly GCF_019279795.1 of Protopterus annectens. Classification (NCBI taxonomy): domain Eukaryota; kingdom Metazoa; phylum Chordata; order Ceratodontiformes; family Protopteridae; genus Protopterus; species Protopterus annectens. The sequence goes on from NC_056743.1 coordinate 739,276,955, forward strand.
AAATATTTTATAACAATAAAAGCTATTAAAACCGTACAAATAGCAATGTAATCAATAAGAAATATTCTTTACAGTGATAATAGTTATTGCATTTATATTCTTTTGCATAAATACTGTAGCATATTATAATTTCCACAAACCCCAAATTACCTTAATTAAACTTTCACAAGCAAATGTTCATATCTTGAAAATTATACAACCTAGACATATATTGTTAGAACTTTTGTTAACCAGATATAAGCTTTCACATGGCAGCAAGAAATTCCTGTATAAGTGCACGTTTATTGAGGTATTTACAGAAATACAAAAACATATGTGTAATTGTATAATTTAGCAATGCAAATAATACTGGACATCTCTCAAGATATCTAACTCACAGTACAAATACCAAAGACAGTTTTTTTCAACATCCAAGGTTATGCTTGATGTCATGCAACAGTTTGTATGTCACTTAGTTTTTGAAGTTTTAAGCACATATGGAAATATTGCTTATTTTCATAATTACTAACAAGCAACTAGCAATATTTCCAGTATAGTGTGATATAAATCAGCTTTTCCAGTGAGTTGTCCTGTCTCTTACAATGGTGTTTCACACTATACATCTCAATAAAATATAGGTCTCTCAGTTATGAAAATATGAACATAAATAAGAAAATATAAATAAGTGGCAAAGATTAATTTCTCCACTGCATGAGATCATACACTAACAGTCTTAGTGTCATTATTCTTAAGTAGTAAGCCACTTAATTAAAGAAGTCAGACCCAAAAAAGTTCTGGACGCCATAAGGAGGTATGGGTGTGAACTTGATGTATACAAAAAAGGCATTTTAGGCTTGAGTGTGTTGGCTTTAGTAGATGCTCACTTTAACGTGTACACTTCTTTCTGATGAAGCCTCAGACTGTATTGCTTGTGTCATCAGAAGGCAAGGGTTGTACTGCGGGGGCAGACAGTGATGACAGTCCATTTACTTCCCTTCCCACTGCACAAGATCCATCAAACCATGAACAGCATTTTCAAGGTAATAATGGAAGAGAAAGAGAATATAACAATTGGAAAAGAGGGAGAAATGTTAACAGAACTTATGTGACTGTGACTGAGGGACAATCCCGATTATTTCATAAAAGAGGTAGATGGCAATGAACTTGTGAATAGTGCTGCACATGTGACTGAGTTTAGTGATAATTCTCTGGTTGTGAATTTGTCAAGGTATATGCTACAGAATGAACAGATAAATGTCTTGAATTTGGATTTAAAATTTATACCGACAGTAGGTGGTACGGCGGTAGCGTTGTTAACTCACAGCAAGAGCTTCTCCCGTTCGATTCTCAGCGTGGCTTGGGAGTGCCTTCTGTGTGGAGTCTGCATGTCCTCCCCGCGGTTGGGTAGCGTTCGAAAGACATGCGTGCGTAAGTGGGCGTGCCTTCATTGAAGGTTGGGCATCGAGCTGGCACCTCTGCGTTTCGTAAAAATCTACTGCCAATCATTAGTGGACCGGAGTTTCGCTGTGGCGACCCCTTACCGGGGAAAAAGCCAAAAGACAACCAACCAACCGACAGTAATGCCACATCTGTATGTTTTAAAACAAGAAATTTTCCATTTCTTCATAAGTTACATTTAAAATTCTTTAACTGAGAAAAATTTATTAAAAATGCACAGGAAGTTTCTGATGTTTCTGATAGCAGAGATGATAGTTTCTTTTCATGTGCATCTGAAATAAGTGAGGAAATAAGTGATGATTCTGCTCTTAATGCTTCTTATTTGCTAGACACTTTGAATATTACATATAAGAGTAAGTTCATACCCCCCATATATCAAGGAGTGTATAAAGCAATTTTCAGTTATGTTTAATTATTCCGTTGAGGGGTTATATAATGATTTTATAAAAATAAACATCAAATATGTTATAATTTAATTAAGGGAGAGTGGAAGGCCATAAAAATCTAGTACAATGAAAGATCTTGTTATAAAACCTTCAGACAAAGGCAACAAATATGTTATGCATCATACTCAGGGGTCTACTTCACATTGTCGTAAGCTGACAATATTGAGTCTGATATTGTCAGCACGACAATATCGAAAGTGAAGAACATCGTGCAAGTAAACGGAAATCTCCGTAAGGGGAGATTTCCGTTTACCTCAATGTAGTGCGGTCTCGGAGTTGGTATATTTAAGTAGGGGGGTGTGGAGGGTGCAGGTGGGCTTGCCCCCTGCCTATGCCATTTTGTTTTTAATTTTTTTTTTATGTTATTCGATGTTTTACTTAATCGATCAATAAAGTTCAACCTTTATTGATTCTGTTAAGTAAACTTTCGATAACGTGATATAGATGCCATGCTCAGAATGCATGTATGTGCTATGAACATCTTAAAGATGAGAATGTTTATGAAATAAGTAATATTAATTTGTACAATGATGCATTATTATGATTTAGGTACTTTATGGATAAAGGTTTAAGGCTGGGATATTTAACTAAAGAGGATGTGGAAAAGAAATTTGGTGTGGATGGTTGCAGTATTACAACTTTCCTACTGTTCACATAAAATACATAAAGATCAACAGAATCCTCCTGGCCGACCAATTATTTCATCATGCAAGTATTTTTTGCATAATACAGGTCTTCTGTTACATCAGTTTCTTCTCCCATTTGTGTCTAAATTTTCTTCCTGTATCAAAGATGCATTTGATTTTTTGAGTAAAATTTCTTTGCTTAAGTGGAAAAAAGAGATATGCGGGGTCACTGTAAGTGTTAGAAGTCTATATACTAATGTTAGACATGAAGATGGAATACAAACATTAAACTGTTTTTTGGGTGACAGTCCTGTTTCATATTATATTATTGAGTTGATACATTTCTGTCTATTAAACAATTATTTTAGTTTTAACGATGTTAACTGTCATCAATTACAAGGCACTGCTATGGGGGTACCTTTTGCCCCTATGTATGCAGATTTAATGGTGGCCTTATTTGAAGTGGATTATATAAGCATGAATTTATGAAAAATGTTTTATGTTATTATAGATACATAGATGATTTGATATTTATCTGTCATGGTAGTCAAAGTGAAGTTGAAAAATTTGTTTCTTGTTTGAAAGGTTCTGAAAATGGTGAAATTTGAACATCTGTGCACAGAAAGTTTTGGCTGGAGGTCATTATTTGCATGGGGGCAGTTGTCATTCCCCCATTTAATTTCATCATTGCCCTATGGAGAGTTACTACAGTTGTATAGCATTTGTAGAAATGAAGATGATTTTCATGATGAAACCCAAAGAACAGTTTGTATGTTTATAAATAGGGCATATGATTGTGACTCAGTTAATGAAGCTTTACAAAAATTTTTGGGGGATTGTAATAAGCAGAATTAAAGCAAAAAGAATCACCATGATAGTAATAATATAATAATGAATTGTGGAAAAGAGAGAATGTATTTTGTTAAGATCTATAACATCTTAAGTGAAAAAATAGGAACTGTGTTAAAATATTACTGGAAATTTCTTATGATGGATGGTGAACTATCCAAAATGTTATGGGAAGTTCCTTTTATTTCGTAACCTAAAAAACATGCTTGTTCATGGTAATTTTGTATCTCCTGATATTAATATTATAAGACATCCAGCAGTATTGGGCACCTTCACTTAAAGTAGTGTTTGTCAGTTTGTGTTGCATTATTTTATAAAGATTAATAATGTTAGATTTTATCCAACATACATTATTTCATGTAATACTGAGGGCATTATTTATGCCCTGAGATGCCCCTGTAACTAATTTTACATTGGAGAAAGTAAAAGAATGTTTAGAATAAGGTTTCAGGAGCATGTCAGGTACATTACGAAACAAAAAAAAAATGGAGAGTTCTGAAGCAGTTCATTTTAAAGAACAACATGTTAGTGACTTTTTTTTTTTTAAATACCACCAAGACCATCGATCCAAGAAGTAAGCAATTTTAATGAAACAGTGCCTTGGCTTGCACAGCCTTCCAAGAATAAAAACACTACAAAACACTCTACTTAAATACAGCATATTGCACAAGACAATTAATCAATTAAGCATACAATTTAAATCACATACTTCCAATTACATTCCTTGTTGAGTCTCTGAGGCTCCAAAGTACCATACTTTAAAATCAAGAGGGTTTCTTTTTTTAAAAGTTTATTTTTTAAGGACACACATTCACCTATACCAACTTGCAATGTTTCCAGAACACAGCCCCTAAGAAAATCAGGATCAGAATTGTGTGCCGTCATGAAATGGCTCCCAAGGGGACTCTCTAGTTTTTTTATTTTTTTATGTCCCTAATATGTTCCTGTAACCTGACCCTAAAACTCCTATACGTTTCCCCTATGTAGAGCACACATCTCAGCACATACACTAGCCTCTCAGTATTACAACTGTATTCATACCTAGCTGTAAGTTTAATACCATTAATATAGGGAAAAGAACTCACTACATAATGACAGATGGAATAGCCATCAGATGGAACAGTGCCCTTATTTGTGCTTAAATTCTGACTAACATTAACATCTGGTAAACAAAATTGGTTATGTACCAGAATATCTTCTAACCCCCAGGGATACTCTCATTATACCTGTGTTAGTGGGAAATATAAAGTTGGTACATGTGGAAACAAATCACCCAACACAGTTGGAAATAATGGAGACCAGAAGAAAGTTTTCTTAGTGACAACCTATAATGTTATAACTGAGGAAATAATTTAAAAAGCACATAATTTGTGGCCCATGCTTCTAAGGGATACAATTTTGAACTCTATATTACCTGACTTTGTTAGTATTGCATATAAAAGAGCTAGGAATGTGGCTGATATTTAAGGATAGAATTTTGAGACACCTCCGTGACATTCATAATAAAGATAGAAAGAATGCCCTTGCAGAACATGTGTTGCAGTTTCCTATGCATAACTTTAAGTTTAAAGCCATTCAGAATACATATCAGGATTTGAAGCATGGTGATGTTTCCAATCTTACTGAGAGAAATGAAGCCAAATGGATTATTAATTTATGAGCAGACAAGCCACCCGGTTTAAATGCAATAGTGCCGCTGAGACATATGTTAAAAGATAGACGAATAACAATTGGTTAAACAGAAGGTGTGTTTCCTTCTGTTTATGTTGATTGGCTAACATTCCATTGGCCATAACTGAAGGTGTTGCCTCAAAGCTTACACATGATTGGTTATTCTTCCTTTTTAACTTAAAAGCTTCCCATTTTCTACATACGATCTGAAGAAGGAGAAATCCGAAAGCGCTTATCGTCTTAACAATAAGGAGAACTTTCATTACGTTTTTATCACGTCTTTTACTTTGTCTATTGGGTTGTTTTATTGTCACTTAAGAGGAATTTTATCATCTATTTGTACGTCTCCATGGTGGTGTCACAAGATTTTGTTTGCTGCTTGTATTTTACCGGTGCACCTTTGGCAGTTACAGGTATTTTGTTCTATTGTAACTCCTATATATATGGACACAATCTAGACAAATTTTAATGCAGTGATTAGGATGGCAGCAGACTGGAACAACAGAAAGGTATTTAGGTATCAAAGTTACACCTTGCCTAAACTTTTACATTCTGTAATTATCCAGGACTGCTATTTCAAAAATAGCAAAAGGTGATAATGGTGTACATTCGGTAACCAGAAACCTCCTCTTATTTTAGAGGCCCATGGGGAATCCATGTGTCAGAAGGGCCTAGGTCTCCCACGTGTTAGTTATTATAGCTGAGCTGTACATCTTCACATCTGGTTACAGTGACAGTTACTGGTAGGGATGGCTAAGGATGAAGAGCAGTTGGAGTGTTTCTTCATGAAGCCAAAAGTGGTCTAAGCAGCTGTATGAGCTTAGTTGTTGGCGTGACATTAAAGACAGGTTGCAGATTCTGTGGATCCATCCATCCATCGAGAACCCCTTTTTCCCATTTTTGCACATGGGTTCAGGGTGTCACTTCAACAGTAACAATCATCTAGAACCAAGGATTACACTAGTCCTGCCACAGCAGATGTTCATCGTGTTTCACTGTTGCAGTCATTACAATAGGGTTATCCTGCTGGCAGGCTACCCGCAGTCGGCCTGAATTCCAAAGTCTAGGTCCGGCGTCGGTTGCTGTCGCCTCCTCCCTGACGTCAGTGTGCCAGGGGTATAAAAGATGCAGCCGACGCCATTTTCTTCAGACTGTCTTGCCGCGCGGTGCCCGAAGCAAAAGCAGTTCGCAAATGCCTGTCATCCGACTCCTGAGATTTTCGTGTTCGAATTTCAGATCCGAAGTCTTCATTAAAAGCTAAGTACCCTGTTGGAGAAACTTTTTTCCTGCTCCAGACCGATGTCAGAAAAAGTTAATAATTGTATTTCTTGTGGGAAACAAATACCTCATAAGGACTTCCATTCTTACTGTATTCCTTGCCTAGGCCCTGATCATGCCGTTGCTAATTGTTGGTTTTGTGCTAGATTTAACCAACACACTATTAAGCGTCAGTACGATTTTGCATTTCACTATTTTGGCAGAAGACTTAATTACACGATGTCGTCGGATAGCCATCCGACTACCGCAATTCAAAAGAAACGCAAAGAAAAAGACAGGCATCCGAGGTCCAAAACTGACAACGAGGCTTCTTCTAAGCCAGTCGCCGGTTCTAAGTGAGGTGCTTTCGCAGCCCCTGATACCTGCTACTTTAGAGCCGCAGGCCGCTTCTGACTCCCACGTGGAGCCGACTAGGCCGCTGGAAACTCAAGGTATTGGAACCTCAGAAACTATTCCCTCAGATGGGTCCAGAGCCACTGAGCAGGCATCTGCTTCTCAGGGTTTTTTCAGACCTACACAGTTATATGTTAAAACGACTTCAGCTTCAAAGGCAAAGACTAAAGCACCTCTAAAGACAAAGAAACAAGTACAACAGCCCCATGGACAGGCCTCCATGCCTAAAAAACAGATGCTCAAAATGGCCGAAGACCTAATTACTTTGATCAGGGGTTCCCATCCCCCTCCTGATAAGAGGCCTAGGCAAGAGACAGAATATGAATCTTCAGATCAGGTTTCCATTTCTTCTGATTCCTCTTCTGATCAGGAATACTCTCTTCCTCCCTATGAGGATTCTGATGCTGAAGAATCTATCCCTTCAGCCTCTCCTCCTGAGGATTATTCTTTTGGGGAAACTCTGCATACCATGAGGGAGCATTTCCACTGGGAGAGCCAAGATTATTCAAAATCTCAGAAAAGGCTCAGAGACTTCCTTTTACTACCTCAGCACAGGCCCCTTGCTATTCCACCTGTGTTAGACATTGTAAATGATGTATTTTCAGAGTCCAGTCTGACTCCAGACTCTTTACCTCCAGCTCCTGTTAAGCCAGACAGATACTACAGGGTTCCTGATTCACATAAATTTATTTTAAGAACCCTGCTGCTGACCCATAAACTATCTCTCAGGGTCCCAAAGGGGTCAAGGCTTCCACTGCAAAAAACCCTACCCCCTCTGATAGGGATTCTAGGGCACTGGACAGATGGGGAAAAAAGATTTACACTTCTGCTACCTTGGCTATAAGGGCTTTAAATTGTCAGTTTCATATACTTAAATATCAGCAATATATTATGTCACTGCTTAAACAGAAAATGTTGATAAATTCTGAATGTGCAGAAAACAAAGAAATGCAGGATTTATTGCATGCAGCTGAACAAGTGGGAAAGCATACTTTGCAATGTGGTTTTGATTCTCTGGAGGCCTCCTGCAGGGCCACCGTTACGGGTTCTGTCATTAGGAGGCATGCTTGGTTAAAGGTATAGAATCTGCCTGATCATGTTAAAGCAAAGTTATTAGATTCTCCATTACAGCATGATACCTTGTTTGGTGTTAAAGCAGAAGAGGTGTTGAAAGAATTGGTCCTTTCCAGTGTCAGACCGGCCACAAAGAGGCAGATACAGGCGCCCTAGAAGCAGATCCCAGCCCCAAGGCTCATACAGGTCTAAACAATGGGGTACTTCTACCTCCAAAAGCGGAGAAGACAAATCACAACCATACAGGAAACAGTCCCAATGACTTCCCCCTGCCTGCGCCAAGCACTTATCTTCTGGCAGCACCTTTAGGGGGAAAACTAGCACTTTTTTCTCAAAATTGGCATGTAATAACCCAGGACAAATGGGTCTTGGATATAGTGTCACAAGGCTACAGGTTTCACTTTCACACCCTGCCAAGGGCAAACGGTTTGCCAGACCTGCCAAAAAATCAATGGGCAGAGGCACAAAAGCAAGTGTCATCCCTCATGGACATGAGGGCCATTCAGCAAGTACCACAGCAAGAGCAGGGACAAGGATTTTACTCAAGACTGTTCTTGGTGCCCAGAAAGGACAAAGCCTGGAGACCAATACTGGACCTATCCATTCTAAACACATATCTGGATATTCCAAGATTCAAAATGTTGACTCTGCAGCAGCTTCTGCCCATGCTGTGCAAGAAGGCTTGGCTTGTGACTTTAGACCTAAAAGAGGCATACCTGCATGTCCCAATTAGACAATCATGCAGAAGATACCTCAGATTCATAGCTGGCTCAATGCACTACCAATTCTCTGCACTGCCCTTTGGCTTATCTACTGCGCCCAGGGTCTTCACAAAATGCCTGGCTCCAGTAATTGGATTTTGCAGACAAAGAGGAATACAAATATATCCTTACTTGGACGACTGCCTTATTCAAGCAGCGAACAAGGACATTCTGCTACAGCATCTGGCTTTTGTAAAAAGATTACTAACATGTCTAGGGTACACAGTAAATGAAAAGAAATCAAAACTAGTACCCTCTCAAGAGATAATATTCCTGGGTGCAAGCTTAAATACAACTGCCCAGATGGCTTATCTCACACCAGACAAACAAAGACAACTGACTACTTATTTCAAAATTTTGGCAACAAAGACCCAGTTATCTGCAAGAAAAATTATGCAGGCTTTGGGCTTCATGGCATCCTGCATTCTGCTAATTCCATATGAGGAAACTTCAGTGGTATCTAAAAAGTGTTTTGACTCAACATTGCCACAGCCTGGAAACAATAATCACCCTCATTCCCTGCCTGCAACAGGAGTTTCGATGGTGGGTAAAGGCCTGTCACCACAACAAGGGGTAGCCATTCGCTTTACCCACAGCCAGGCAGATAACAACAGATGTATCAGATTATGCCTGGGGGCCCCAAATGGCAGGAAGATGTATTCAGGGCACATGGTCCGCAAGCCAAATGCATCTACATATCAACCAAAAAGATGCTAGCTGTTCAGAATGCCTTGACAGCCTTCAAGGATCTACTTCATCCGAGACAACTACTGATAAAGACGGGCAACACTACAGTCATGTGGTACATAAACAAGCAGGGAGGCACTCATTCCTACCCCCTATGCAGACTAGACATGACTTTGTGGGACACAGCATTGACTTACCAAGTACATCTGCAGGCACAATTCCTGCCAGGAAAGATAAATACTCTGGCAGACGAACTAAGCAGAAACCTCATGGATCCCCATGTGTGGAAATTGGATCCGCAAGTCTTCAGCATGATAACAAGGAATTGGGGATGCCCGGACATAGATCTATTTGCTTCCCCTCACAACTGCCAACTACAGAGATTTTGCACAAGGACTTATCACAAGCAAGCATGGAAAGTGGATGCTCTATCTTTCAGATGGAAAAACTTAACAGTATATGCCTTTCCTCCACTGCCTCTCCTCCCCAAGGTACTCCAAAAGTCAGACAAGAGAAGCCAAAAATGATACTGATTGCCCCAGACTGGCCCCCAATCCTAAGGAACTTGTCTCAATGCCCAGCCTGGACATTACCTCAAATTCCTCACTTACTGTCCCAACATGACAATTAGATCCTGCACAGCCAACTCAAGACCTTAAATCTGGCAGCATGGCGGATAATGTAGTTATTCAAAACACACCTCTCTCTAAAGCGGTGATGGATGTTATTTTGGAGGCCAGGAGGCCTAGTACCAGAAAATCTTATGCTGAAAAATGGAAGAGATTCTGTGCTTGGAACCAGGCACAAGGGATTGACACGACTGTACCAAATATTCCTCAGATTTTGCAATATTTAACTGAGATGCTGGACAAAGGCCTATCCTTTTCATCAATTAAGATTCATGCCTCTGCCATTTCAGCTCATTACAATACAGAGCCACCTATGTTTTCTCATCCTTTATTAAGGCAGTACCTCAGAGGAGCCAAAAATGTAAGGCCTCCAAGGAGATCACCAATACCTGCATGGGACCTCAATTATGTCTTGGAAAAACTCACCCTGCCTCCTTTTGAGCCAGCCGCTACAGCTGATATAAAATGTTTTATCATGGAAAACAGCTCTGCTTCTAGCAATAACCTCTGCAAGACGAGTCTCAGAGCTACAGGCACTCATGGCTGTGGAACCTTTTATCATTTTCCATCTCTGAGGACAAACCCGACATTTATGCCTAAGGTAGTATCCACTGTGGCCCTTAACCAAACTATTCATTTGCCCACCTTTTACCCAAACCCACAGAATAAGGGTGAGAGACTTCTGCATTCTTTGGACATACACAGACAGCTGCGCTTCTACTTGGACAGAACCAAAGCTTTCAGAAAGACTGAGCAATTACTAGTGGCATATGCTGCAGGATCACAAGGAAAGGCCATCTCAAAGCAGACTATTTCAAAGTGGATAGGCCACTGCATTTGTTTCTGCTATTCACAACATGGCAAATCAGTGCCTAAGGGCATTAGGCCACATTCAACCAGAGCAGCAGCCACTTCAGCAGCCTTCCTCAGAGGAGTACCAACCAAAGATATTTTAGAGGCTGCAACCTGGAGTTCAGTGCACACTTTTACAAAGCACTATCACTTACCACTCTACTCTAAATCCAGGGCAGGCTTTGCCACTGCAGTTCTGCAGGGCCTCATAACCGCTCTTAATCCTATTTAGCTCCAGCCTCCCAACCTTAGCTTTGGGATTCAACCCAATTGTAATGACTGCAACAGTGAAACATGATGAACATAGTACAGCTGTGTACTTACCATGAATGTAGATGATGTTCATCGTGTTACACTGCTGCAGTCATCACACTTGGGTTATCCTGTCATCAGGTCCTGCAGTCGGCCAGAGTTCCAAAGTCTTGGTCCATCGTCAGTTGCTGTCGCTTCTTCCCTGACGTCAGTGCGCCAGGGGTATATAATATGCATCCAACGTCATTTTCTTCAGTCTTTCTTGCCGCACGGTGCCTAAAGAAGAAGCAGTTCGCAAGTGCTGGTTGACCCACTCCTGAGATTTTTGAAGTCGAATTTCAGATCCGAAGTCTTCAATAACGCTAAGTACCCCATTGGGGAAACCTTTTTCTTGCCTCAGACCGATGTTAGAAAAAGTTAATAATTGTATTTCTTGTGGGAAGCAAATACCTCATAAGGACTTCCACTCTTACTGTATTCCATGCCTAGGCCCTGTTCACGACGTCACTAGTTGTTAGTTTTGTGCTAGATTTACCAAACACACTATAAAAAGGCGTTTTGATTTTGCTTTACACTACTTTGGCCGAAGGTTCAATTATACCATGCCGTCGGATCAGCCGACGACCTCAATACTGAAAAAAAACGCAAAGACAAGGATAAGGACAGACATCCGAGGTCCAAAACCGATGACGAAACCTCTTCTAGGCCAGTCGCCTGTTCGCCGGTTCTCAGTGAGGCGCTTTTGCAGCCCCTAACACCCTCTACCTCAGAGCCACAGGCTGCTTCCGACTCCCACGTGGAGACATCTAGGCCTCTGGAAACTCAAGGTATTGGATCTACGGAAACTAATCCCTCAGATGGGTCCAGAGCCGCTGAGCAGGCATCGGCTTCTGCGGGTGTTTTCAGACCTTCACAACTTACCATTAAAACAACAGCCAAGACAAAGGCACCATTAAAGACAAAGAAACAAGTACAGCATTCTCCTGGACAGTCCTCCATGCCTAAGAAACAGATGCTTAAAATGGCCGAAGACCTCATTACTCTGATCAGGGGTTCCCATCCCCCTCCTGAGAAAAGGCCTAGGCAGGATACAGTCTATGACTCCTCTGATCAGGTTTCCATTTCCTCTGATTCCACTTCAGACCAGGGATACTCTCTACCCCACTATGAGGACTCTGATGCTGAGGAATCTATCCCTTCAGCCTCTCCTCCTGAGGATTATTCTTTTGGGGGAAACTGTACATACCATGAGGGAGCATTTCCATTGGGAAAGTCAGGATTACTCAGAATCCAAGAAAAGGCTCAAGGATTTCCTCTTATTGCCTCAGCACAGGCCCCTGGCTATTCCGCCTGTGCTAGATATTGTGGATGATGTGTTCTCTGAATCCAGCTTATCTCCTGACTCTTTGCTCCCTGCTCCAGCCAAGCCAGATAGGTATTATTGAGTCCCTGACTCTCACAAGTTTCTTTACAAAAACCCTTCTGCTGATCCAGAAACTATTTCCCAGGGTCCAAAAGGGGTTAAGCCTTCCATTGCAAAAAATCCAGTACCCTCTGACAGAGATTCCAGAGCTTTGGATAGATGTGGGAAGAAAGTATAGACGTCTGCAACTTTAGCAGTAAGAGCTTTAAATTGCCAGTTTCACATGCTTAAGTACCAACAATATTTAATGGCTCAGTTAAAACAGAAAATGCTTGCAAGCTCAGAAGCTCCTGATAGTAAAGAAATGCAGGATTTATTGCATGCAGTTGAACAGGTGGGAAAACATACTCTGCAATGTGGTTTTGATTCTTTAGAGGCCTCTTGTAGAGCCGCAGTTACAGGTTCTGTTATTCGAAGACATGCTTGGTTAAAAGAACAGAGTTTACCTGATCATGTTAAGGCAAAATTATTGGATGCTCCTTTACAGCATGATACCTTGTTTGGTGTTAAGGCAGAAGAGGTGTTAAAGAAAATGGAGGATAAAGCTAAATCTATGCAAACAGTCAAGGATTTCTTACAGGTACAGCCACCTCGGTTTAGCAGAAATTGGCCAACAAAGAATTGGTCCTTTCCAGTGTCAGACAGGCCACAGAGAGGCAGATACAGACGCCCTAGAGGCAGATCTCAACCCCAAGGCTCAAACAGACAACGACAGTGGGGCACCTCAACCCCTAAAGGAGGTAAGGACAAGTCTCAACCACAATGTCACAATGACTTTCCTCTGCGTACGCCAAGCACGTCCCTTTTGGAAGACCCTTAGGGGGACAACTAACACTTTATTTCTCAAAACTGGCAAACAATCACCCAAGACAAATGGGTCCTGAATATTGTGTCTCAAGGTTACAGATTCCACTTTCATACTTTACCAAAGCTAAAAGGAATGCCAGACCTGCCACAAAATCAATGGGCAGAGGCACAAAAACAAATTTCAGCCCTCATGGACATGAGAGCTATACAAAAAGTACCACAACAGGAACAAGGACAAGGATTTTACTCAAGACTCTTCCTGGTCCCCAGAAAGGACAAAGCCTGGAGGCCCATACTGGACCTTTCAATTCTGAATACTTACCTGGATATTCCGAAATTCAAAATGTTGACATTACAGCAGCTACTACCCATGCTGGGCAAGAAGGCTTGGCTTGTTACTTTGGACCTCAAAGAGGCATACCTGCATGTCCCTATCAGACAAAATTGCAGAAGATACCTCAGATTCAAAGCTGGTACAATGCACTACCAATTCTCTGCACTGCCCTTTGGCTTATCTGCTGTGCCCAGGGTCTTCACAAAGTGCCTGGCACCAGTAATTGCATTTTGCAGACAAAAAGGAATTCAAATATATCCATACCTGGACGGCTGCCTCATTCAAGCAGAGACAAAGGACATTCTTCTACAGCATCTGGCGTTTGTGAAAAAGTTGCTAATTTCTCAAGGGTACACAGTAAACGAAAAGAAGTCAAAACTAGTGTCCTCACAACAGATTACATTCCTGGGTGCCAGCTTAAATAAAATGGTCCAGATGGCTTACCTCACGCCAGACAAACAACTTCAACTAACTCAATATTTTCAATTACTGGCAAAAAAGTCCCATCAGCCTGCAAGAAATATTCTGCAGGCCCTGGGATTCATGGCGTCCTGCATACTACTAATACCATATGCCAGACTGCATATGAGGAAATTACAATGGTACCTAAAAAGTGTTTGGACTCAACACTCACAGTTTAGAAGCAGTAATTCCAATGATTCCCTGCCTACAACAGGAGTTTCGATGGTGGGCACAGGCATGTCACCTAAACAAGGGTCAGCCTTTTACCCAACCCACAGCCAGGCAAACTCTAACAACAGATGCTTCGGATTATGCCTGGGGAGCACACATGGCAGGAAAATGCATTCAGGGCAAGTGGACCACAGACCAGATGCATCTTCATATCAATCAAAAAGAGATGTTGGCTGTTCAAAATGCCCTAACAGCTTTCAAGGACATTCTACATCCAGGACAACTATTACTAAAGACAGACAACACCACAGTAATGTGGTACATAAACAAGCAAGGGGGCACTCACTCTTACCCCCTATGCAGGCAAGCCATTACCTTCTGGAACACAGCTCTAACATACCAAGTTCACCTGCAAGCACAATTCCTGCCAGGAAAGAAAAATACTCTGGCAGACGACCTAAGCAGAAATATCATGGACCCTCATGAATGGAAATTGAATCCACAAATCTTCAGCATGATAACACAAAAATGGGGATGCCCAGACATAGATCTTTTTGCCTCCCCACTGAATTGCCAACTACAAAAATTCTGCACAAGGACTTATCACAGACAAGCATGGAAAGTGGATGCTCTTCTGTTCAGCTGGAAAAACCTGAAAGTCTATGCCTTCCCACCACTGCCTCTCCTTTCAAAGGTACTCCTAAAAGCCAGACAAGAAAAACCACAGATGATCCTGATTGCTCCAGACTGGCCACGCCAGCACTGGTACCCAATCTTAAGGAACTTGACTCAGGGCCCACCATGGATTTTGCCCCAAATTCCACACCTTCTGACTCAACAAAACAATCAGATCCTGCACGGTCAGCTCAAAACCCTAAACCTGACTGCATGGCAGATACTTTAGTCAAACAGGCAACACCTCTCTCTAAAGCTGTTATGGATGTCATTTTGGAGGCCAGGAGGCCTAGCACCAGGAAAGCTTACTCAGAAAAATGGAAGAGATTCTGTGCTCAAAGCCTTGACCCTCTTGTCCCAAACATTCCTCAGATTTTACAATACTTAACTGAGATGCTGGACAGAGGCCTATCCTTTTCATCAATTAAGATCCACACCTCTGCCATTTCTGCACATTACAACATGGATCCTCCTTTATTCTCTCATCCCTTGCTAAAGCAGTACCTCAGAGGGGCTAAAAACATAAGACCGCCCCAGAGAGCACCAACACCAACTTGGGACCTCAATTTCATTTTGGAAAAAATGACCCTACCACCTTTTGAGCCAGCCAATACAGCCAATCTAAAATTTTTTCATGGAAAGCAGCTCTGCTCCTGGCAGTAACTTCAGCACGAAGAGTCTGTCTCAATGGCAGTGAAACCTTTTATAATTTTTCATCGGGACAGGGTATCTTTAAGGACAAACCCTACCTTCATGCCAAAGGTGGTATCTAGTGTGGCTCTTAACCAAACCATCCATTTGCCAACTTTTTATCCAAGCCCCCAAAATAAAGGGGAGAAACTTCTGCATTCTTTGGACATACACAGACAGCTACACTTCTACTTGGACAAAACAAAAGCTTTCAGGAAAACTGAACAACTGTTTGTAGCATATGCTGCAGGATCACAAGGCAAGGCAGCATATGCTGCAGGATCACAAGGCAAGGCTATCTCAAAGCAGACTATATCCAAATGGATAGGACACTGTATTCAGTACTGCTACACACAGCATGGAAAATCAGTCCCTAATAACATTAGGCCTCATTCCACCAGGGCAACAGCCACTTCAACACCCTTTCTCAGAGGAGTACCTACCAAGGAAATTTTGGAGGCTGCAACTTGGAGTTCAGTGCACACCTTCACCAAGCATTATCACCTGCCTCTTTACTCTAAATCCAGAGCAGGATTTGCCACTGCAGTTCTGCAAGTCCTCATAGCCAATCCTAACTCTTTATAGACCAGCCACCCAACCTTAGCTTTGGGATTCAACCCAAGTGGGATGACTGCAGCAGTGTAACACGATGAACATAGTACAGTTTTGTACCTACCATAAATGTAGATGTTCGAGTGTTCACACTGCTGCAGTCCAGGTTACCCTCCCTCCATCCCCTCTGAACTAGCTGGACTTATCTATACCTTTCTATCCTATACAACCTTTGGGGTGTATTTGCTGGTAACTGAAGGTATTGTTTTAATTTTACATGTTTATTTTTGATTAGCAATATGTATTGCCTACCTACTTGGGAGCACCTGACATCTGGGGCAAGAAAAACTGAAGAAAATGGCGTTGGATGCATCTTACATACCCCTGGCGCACTGACGTCAGAGAAGAAGCGACAGCAACTGACGCCGGACCAAGACTTTGGAACTCTGGCCGACTGCAGGACCGCCTGATGGCAGGATAACCCAAGTGTAATGACTGCAGCAGTGTGAACACTCGAACATCTACATTTATGGTAGGTACAAAACTGTACTTTACCCTCCCACCATCCCCCTTATCTTTTCTGGAACTTATCTGTACTTCTCTATTCTATACAACCTATGTGGTGTATTTGCTTGTAGATGAAGGAAAAATTTACCTTGGTGCATGCATGCTTTATTGACATATTTTTAGCCTACCCTTTTGGGAGCACCTGACATCTGGGGCAAGAAAAACTGAAGAAAATGGCATCGGCTGCATCTTTTATACCCCTGGCGCACTGACGTCAGGGAGGAGGAGACAGCAACCTACGCCGGACCTAGACTTTGGAATTCAGGCCGACTGCGGGTAGCTTGCCAGCAGGATAAACCTATTGTAATGACTGCAACAGTGAATACTCCCGAACATCTACATTTATGGTAAGTACACAACTGTACTTTCTTCCATACCACACTCACCTATGACAAGTTTAGAGTGTCCAGTCTACCTACTGTATGTCTTTGGAAAGTGGGAGAAACAGAAAAAACAGGAGCATGAAGGGGAAACCCACGTGAACACAGGGAGGAAATGCAGACTCCACAGAGAAGGCACCCTCAGCCGTGAATTGAACTGAGGAACCTATTGCTGTGAGGCGACAATGCAATCTGCTGCACCACTGTGCCACCTTTTTGAGGATGTCAACTGATTATCTGGACAAAGATTTCCTAGAACTGCCTGGGTTATTTAATTTGCATTGCATGTAATATGCTGCTCTAATACTTTGTTTTATGCACAACTCTGTACATTAATTGTTTGATTTTTTTTTCATTTACATATCTGAAAATGATCCTTGGAGCAGTTCACATAACTGGCTAACAAACATTAAAGAAACAAAGACAACAATTGTATTTAAGGGGAAGATCAGAACTGGAATTGCATTCTGGCCCTTTCACTTTATTTCAGAAATTCTGTAATCATTTGCAGATTTATAATGTGAGTTTGGTATCCCCAGAAAAAATTATGTATTTATTTATTTGTTTTCACTTTGTTGGTCAGGTTAGTTCCACTAGGCCAGTAGCCTCTTTTTGGGGGAAACCCATAATGGTATTTATACTGATTTGGCCAGAATGCAGAAAACTTCCTGTATACTTTTTGACAAGTGCTACAGGATCTCTTACATCCACCTTAGTTACCACCAACTCAGTCAAATCAGGCCTCTCTCTAACATCTTAGCCAAAGGTTTCTTCAGTTCAGGCACCTTATTGATATCCTGATAGGAGCTGAACTAGGATGGTTTGAGTTTTACAGGCCAGGTTATGATTGTGATATTTCTAAGGTGGACTGTCAATGAACTCTGGCTCTTGTGATATCACCTGCACCTTTAACCCCCTACTTCACCCTACTGTTTGCCTGCTTTGAAAAGATTTGCTCTTAGGAGGAAATTTTTAGTGCAAGAGCAGCTCAAAAAATAAATTTTATAAGTTAAGTAGAGAAGAGACTATTTTATTAAGAGATTTAAGAGCTAACAATACACTCTGTATCATGAAACCAGACAAAGGGGGTGGGCTGATTATAGTTGGTAAGAATGACTATAATGGCCAGATTTGTTCTATATTAAATGATACAGATAAATATGAAATTGTATCAAGAAAAGAGATCATTATAGCCTATAAAAAAGATACAACTTTTTCAAGAGGATTCATTATTGCAAGAAGTTATTAATGAAGATATCTTTAACTTCTTAAGGAATGACCAGCCCTTATTCCCACTATGTTTGGCACCCCAAAAGTCCATAAGAAGTTTTAAAACAGAACTTAGATATCTTATGCAAATGTTCCAACAAAGGGGTTTACCCACAGGCCATCATTTCGGAAACTGAGGAACAAGTGTTAAAAGGATGGGGTACAAAATACTGTCCATTATTAGGTACTTCAGAAGGGCGGTCACGGTGGTACAGCAGTTAGCATTGCTGCCTCACAGCAAGAGGTTCTCAGGTTCGATCCTCGGCTAGAGTGCCTTCTGTGCGGAGTATGCATGTCCTCCCTGTGGTCGCGTGGGTTTCCTCCCACATCCCAAAGACATGCTGTAGGTGGATTGGACACTCTAAATTGGCCCTAGGTGTGAGTGCATGTGTGTGTCTTCTGTGGAAGGTTGGGTGCCGGGCTGGCAACTCGACACTGTAAAACTCCACTGCCGATCATGAGCAGACAGGTGATCTGCTGTGGCAACCCCTAACCGGGAAAAGCCGAAAGAAGAAGAATTAGGTACTTCAGAAAGTACAGTAAATACACGCAAAGTAACACTTACTACCTTTAATAATTCCATAATAGTACATTTTCATGATTTGAACAAGATATTTTGACTAAGTATTGGGTACTTTTCAAATCTTGTCTAAAAATATTTAGGATTGTGGGTGAGAAACCTTATTTTGTTTTAAAACTGGATGTAACCTTACATTTTTATTGGAGCATTCCTTAGTTCTTAATATGAATGTTCCTTACAGGGAGACTACAAAGTGTGGAAGATGCCAACAATGTAAATATATTTTACAAGACAGACAAGTGTTAGTTGATAACCCATTACAAAGTGTTAAGTTATTGACCGGCATTTGTGCAAGTATGGGGTTGGTTTATATAGCATTGTGGAGGGATGTCATTGTTTTTACACTGGCAAAATGGAGAAGAGTCTTTATGAACACATGTATGCTGTTGAAAAGTGCAATTTTAACAATGCCATTTATAAATATACCTTACAATGTCCAGGTTTTTCCAAGTTTGTGTTTTGGATAGTGGATATAGTGAGAAAGGATATTCGAGGAGATTGGTGGGAGAACAGACTAGAGACAAGTGAACTGCATTGGCAGCTCAAGTTGAATGCCATAGTACCACCAGGCTTGAATGAAAGCAACTCCCGTCTTCCTGTTTTAAATGGCTTTACACCTAAGATCCTTTTTTATTCCACCTATTTAATGATTTTATATTGTATTTATTTATTGTATTTTTTACATGTGACTTTCATATAAAACACATTTATTCCTTAGTGGAATCAAACAGATTTAATGTTAAAATGTATGCTTTAGGGAAGTATTTTTGGAAAGTGCTTAATTTGTTTATTGTTTTTAATTAACAGTTAGTATCACATGACTTTGTACTATTTAAACTGAATTGGTAAACTCACATACTGGTTCTGAATAAGTCCTAGAATTGTAGGGATATAAGTGCTTGACCAGATATTCATGTTAATAAACATTTTTATACATTACTCAGCTATTGCTTCATAGTTTTACACCTCAATGTGTGCTATTTTGTGGGTTTTTTTAGTTCTATATGGCTATATAATGAAACATTGTGTTCCCTTTAGTCAAGTTGTAAAACATAACTGAACCATCTAAACAGACAACTGCACTATAAAACAGTGCAAATATTAAAATCTCACCATAAACTATAAAACAATTGTTTTCGAAGGAGGTTTTTGCTCCCCCACCCCAACTTCATGAAAATGTCTGTGCCTCACACCCCAGGTATGTATTAGTACAAAAACTCTCATAAGAGGGACCATAAAAAATTCACCTTTTCCATCAACAAGTTGTGCAGGCTTATGTCTTGCAATTAGCCACATGGCACTAATATTTGATGTAGTGAGATGTTGACAAGATGCTTTAGCCTGCGATGTTTTAAATGTTGACAAGACAGCAGTTAACAAATAGTAGTATTCTTATTGTAAATATTTTTATAGTCCCAGAGATTTAGTCAGGAAGGGAAAGAAACATACCTCTCAACCGTCCAGAATTTTACAGAATGTCTGGATTTTGTCCTTCATATTTTCAGCCTATTCCTCATAGAATTTGTGGGTTTTGGCAAATCTCTGAGGATTGAAGTAACTAAATAATCACAAAAAATTGAGTTTCAGATGTCTTATCCTTCAGAAAATGCATGCTAACACAATCATGTTATTATACCAACTTTCTAAGTTTGTAAGACCAACATTTAAAACCTGTCCTTATTTCTGAGCCTTTTTCCAGATTTCTTGTACTAAGAGGTTGAGAGAGATGGAAAGACGGCAGCATTATAATGGAATGTAGGTCTTACTATGGATTTATGTATAGTAATGGAATCATGATTCCATTATGTGGGCAGGCATTGTTTAGATTGTATTAATTACTTGCATTCTGACCAAAGTACCACTTCAAAATAGGACAACAAATACTAGAGTCTAATTTATTTTTGGAGCGCCAACCATTTGACTCTGAAAGCTATTGTGGAAGGTTGACTGAATGCTGACTTTTATACACAAACTATTCTGCATTTGTGGTCTTGTTTCACCCTTTCCTTCCTTTTATAGTAACAGCGTGGGGTACACCACTGATGATATTTACCATACTTTCTCAAATAGTTTTATCAGTGTTCTCTGGTAAAGCGGCATTTGTACATGCTTAACTGTTTTGTTGTTGTTGTTTTTATTATCACTTATCATAAATTGTGCATAATCTATGTCTGAACATTTGATGTGTGAACTTATTGTAAACTGGACTTAAAATGTATGGAACTTTTCTACCCGGGCCTCCGCTATAAATGGACCTGTGTCCAGTTGGACTATCCCGGTAAACAAATGTAAAATAAAAAAATAAATAAAATTAGTGCTGCCATGCTGTTTAAAACACCCAGCTCTAGTACTGATTTGAAGACTTCCTTAGGTCCACTTAGACAATTTGAACTGTTTGACATTGATCCAGGCCAGATGAGTGAGCTAGTCATAGAAAGCAGATAGGTTCTGGAAATAACATTGCCCTTGTTGACTCAGTATTTGTTTATTATTAATTTCTTCTTTACCAAGTAGGTGGGTAGGTCTGAGAACTATTTTCAGTCACGACCTGGATGCTAAGGCACAAAGTAGCAGTGCTGAAGAAAAAAATCAAGTGTTCTTGATACAGTGTTTTTTTTTTTTTGTTGTTAATAAAGAAACCCACAGTTATTTCTACGCAATTTCAGAAAATGTGTATTAAGCTTAGTGGTCCAGATTTGATTTAGGGTGTCCTTTATGAGCTGAGACTTTCAGTACCTGGGAAATTATATTTGTCTAAGGAATTTTGTCCAACTCCTTGATCTGCCAGTATCTCAGATGTGATCTGTGCCATGGGTGGAGCTTTTCACCTTGGATGAAGATCACCACCTGCATCACATTACTGATGTATGCTAACCCTAAGCTGATACTAATCCTGTCCCTGCCACTAACCTTACACTTTTCCTTTAAGAAACCCTTACCAAAACACTACCACCAGACAAACAGACACACATCACATAGAGTAACACACTTACAACACTAAGTCTGTCTCCTTACCTAGCCTTTACTTTAGCCTAATCTGCAAATGGTCACATAAACGCTCACACCTTATAATGCTGACACATTTTGTATATCCAAACATTTTGGCATTAAACTCCCAAACCCACACTTACCTTACCCATATGTAATTGATCTTCCTTATTCTGGTAACTGAAACATTCAGCAATATGAACCTCAGTGTAGTTTTCATGCCTCTCATTTTGTTGATGAAATGCAGATTCAACAAAGTGAATGACATCAATATAGAGAGATTAATATATAGACTTGTGTGTGAGTGTTTGAGAGAGTGTATATGAGTGAGTGATGGTCTGGTATGTAATAAGTGAAGTATCATTACTCTAGGTTTATGGAATGATTTTTGGGATGAGTGGCAAAGCCACAAGTCTTATACCAATGTCCCTAACCGTGTAGCACAAGATTTAAGTTATTAAAGAAACCAGACTGCTTGCATAGTCCATTTATCCATTTTCGTTTTTTTTCTTGAGGGTTGAATTCTTGTCTCTTTGTGATTTCAGTGAACTGTGGTAGTTGTGTGAGTTGATGGTTGAACAGGACATTGCGTACTTTTCATATATTTTAATGATTTGTCCTTTTATTGTGCTGAAATGAACATCTTGTTTGGCAGCAGTTTAAATAAAAGGAATGATGTGCTTGAGCCCACCACTCACCATACCCTTTGATGTAGCTTGATACAAGCATTTAACATCGCTGTGACACATTCAATCAGACCACATTTATAATCCTTGGAATGCTTGCCCATCTAAGACAGGCCTCGTAATGTGATTTACTGACAACTGACTTGTAGAATACAAAACATTTCAAGTTTCAAGATGAATTTCTTGGCTTTCATGTTTCAAACACCATCCTCTCTTGTTCATTGCTGTACGACAGATGGAAATGCTCTTCCTGGATCAGGCAGTGTATGCATTATGCAGATGAGTCAAGTCTTATAATATGCATTGCATACTGAGAGAAACAGCAGTATCTAGCCGGGAAAAGTCTGTATTTTTAAAACTGAGAAAATTTAGTGTTCACTCACAAATATGGTGAGTGGGATAAATCAAGTTAAGAGGTGAAACGTTACTGTAGAAAGATTCCTGACATTGAATTGCTTTGATGCATTGATTTGAGCAACACGGGATCAGGAAAAATTATATCCTCTTGGCTTTTGTTTTGGAATATATCATTGATTTTTATGGGGGGGGTTCAAAGATCCAAACAACAATTTTCCATTTTTCCTGTTTTGCTAATTTATGTTAAGTTTCATTCTGTAGTTGAAATGTAATTTAATGTCTTTTTTTTTTTTATTCCAAATCACCTTCTGTGATGATCTGCCTATTTAACTATACAATGATGGACCTGGTGATGATCCTGTATCATACGAGCAGTCTACTGGCAATGTGTGGATGACGCACGAGGAGATGGAGTCCCTCACTGTCACAACAAAACCAGTAAGTCTGTCAACATTTTATTGCAGATTGTCTAATTAAAATGAAAAACCTTTTCTGATTCAAGAATACTTGCTGCTCTTACAAGTTTTGAAAGTGCACTTTAGCACAAATCTGCACAAACACAGTAGTTGCATGTCAGCATTGCAGTGTCTTACTCAGCTGTTCTTCCGCTTGTAGTTTGCTGATTTTTATTACTTTAATTTGTAATGTTAATATCTTTGATCCCAAACTCTAGTAACCAAGGTGCGTTCCATTCCTCCTGAACTGACCACATCCTGCAGCCCTGCATATATTGTACGCTTTCTAGTTTACGTATAGTTAGAAATTCATAGAGGCAGGCAAAATAGGTTAAACAGAGAAGTCCACAGACCAGTATTTGATACTTTGTGCAAGTATATAATATGGACAGGCAGATCAGAATTGATAGAACTGATATGAGTGCAGGATTGGTATCTCTGCACTTTAAACAGTGTGTTGGATAGAGGCAAAGCTTGGTACATAGAAGAACAGTGCACATAAGATTATAGACTGAGAGAAAGATTCACACTCCACAAGGTAATGTAGACTGAGAGATAATTTTTTAGATACGTGTATGCATGCATGTACATGTGAAACAATTTAAAGATGAAGAAAGAGGCATCGAGCAGTAAAGCACCATCTGAAAGGGACATACTTTCATAGGAATGAGTTTGCAAGCTTTCAGGCCCTATGAGACCACTACAGTTGTACTTGTCATTATATTTTCTCTTGTGTTTGCAAAGCATATTTGCAGACCTGAAGCTGTAGCTCATTTTCAGCAGACTCCAGCTGTCTGCCAAAGAAAACTGAGGATGTTGAAGAAATGGCTATATAAGGCTATTTTTCTCAACTTTTCCTCATTCAGAGGTAAGGAGTGTTAGTCACCTTAAAGTAAACTGAATAGACTTCTACGTTTTGAAAACTGCAGGCCAGCTGGCTATTTACTCACCAACGCCTGTTGTCATTTTACTAGCACCTAATATGTGCACTTTCTTTGCAATCGTGGACTGCTCTTCATTTAGTGCCTCATAGTCTATTGTAAATATACATATGCATTCAGTTTGACGTGTTGACCTCTATTAAATTGCCTGTTCATGTTTCACATTTGGTTATCACCAGTGAACTCTCATATGTGGTCTTCTTCATATTACAATTGAATGATTAAAAATATTTTATTTCATCACTGACTTCAAAACTTAAGTGTCATTATAGAAACATTAGTGCTGCTGTGCCCATTAATCAGAATATTTCTATGTCCTCACTGCTTGTTTTCCCTGCAAGGAACATTCATAGAAATGGTTTAATACTGGAGATTTTGTAGAATTAGTTCATTCTCCACATTATTACAAAAGTTAATTCTGATGGTAAAAATTTCACTCCGATCCCCACAGGGCAGACATCAATTAAAACTCTCTTCTGTTATTTTTTTTCTGTGTGTATAATGTTGGAATTTTACCAAGATAGCGGCAACTTTCAGTTGGTTGTGTTATCCCATATTATGATGCTGTACAGCTTGCCCCTTTTCCTCCATTCTTTCCCCTGTTAACTGCATGTGCTATGTAGCTTTATTAGATGGGAAACAAACATGTCAATTTATGTCTCTCACAGTTCAGTGATTACATAATGAATGATCGTGCTAAGTGGCTTTAATCTGACATTATTTCCTTTGTCTGTTAGGCTCTTTTATTTCTGTTCTAGAGAAGTAGCATTGTTTATTAAAAACATATACCCGTTATCAGCTAATTAAGGAACTATGGATGTAAGAGAAAATGGATCAATACTCAGGCCTTTTCCCTCAACTTATCACTATTCAAACCATGTAGTACCTCCTGTGTATGCCAGCCTTTTACAACTAGCTTCTAGCTAACTAAGCTTGTGGCTTTGTTTTGCACTTCCTCAAAACTGGAAAACATCAGTAATTGTTTAAAATGTTAATGTACATGAAGAAAAAAAATGCATCCTATCTGCCTTCTTGCCATCAAATTTCCACCATTGTATCCGGAGCGCATTCATTTACTACTGTGGAGGTAGCTTGTGCCCTTGCTGGTATTCTAGCAGCACGGGTACCCTTGTAACGGCCCTAACTTTACCAGTGATGGCCAACAGGTGCACCCTTATCACTGCAGGGCATACTCTGTCCTCTCCTTGCTTATGGATGCTTCCACTCACAAGATACAAGGGGTAGTGTCACTGACTTGGGATTACCAAGTCCAAGTACATGATCCTAGCTATATAGGGACCATGCACTCTGCTTGCATAGTGGCGATTGGCCAGCTGGAACCAACTGTTTTTCTCCCTCAGGATGGCACACCACTGCCAGTAACTCACTCCCATTCCCTCCTGCCAAGCTGTTCTAGTCATCTGAGTTATAGTGAGGGTTTTATCCCTGTGTGCCATAGAGCTAAGTAAACAAAGAAGTCTGTATGTGTTTTGTGTATGCACATACCCTTTGTTGAAGTGTGACATATTGCAAGATGCTTTTGTATAGCAATCTCATAACTGACTGTATTGTAAGATCATTGTCCATGTTTTGTATTAGTGGGATAGCATGTAACAAAAATGTCTTTGAGACATTATAAAAGATGTGGCGATTTTTACAGTATGGCTGTTACAGTATCAGTTTCAAGGTTTCACCATAATTGATTTTCATACATATACTAATGGCTATATTGTTGGGGAACCCGTAAATGCCCATAATGTGTTTTACTTGGAGATAACTGGAGAAAGAGACACTAGTGAGCATCAAATCCTAATAGCAGAAGCTGTGGCTGGAGCTACCTTTAATAGTCATAGGACATTGAGAGAGCTTTGGAGAATCAACAGCAGCATTTTCTGGGAAGAGGTTAGATTTGGCCTTTCCCAGCATGACCATTAGGTTTATTCATCACTTAAGTAACTAATTTGTTCCCTCACTGGTTGACCTTATCTATAATATTTGCTGAGGTAGAACTGAGTAGAGGCAAGACATCTTCCCTGGGTAGTAGTTTGTATCTTCTTTTTATCTGTTATATCTCATTTACACACCCCCCCCCCCACCCACACACACACACACACACATCTTCATGAAATAGCATCAATGCGGATCCTTGTCTTCGGATTATTTGGTGATGCATTCTCATAGCTGTGGCTATGCTGGAGCTCTTGATCTCCACTGTGCACTGTAACATAGCCAGTAATCCCCTATCCAGACCCTAAGAGAAGTGAACCACCTTCTCACCACCACAGCTGACTTGTCAAGGATGAAAACCAGCTTTCCTAGATCAACCATGTATGTCACAAACCCAGATGCATTAAAGTTTCTTCAGTTCCTGCAGTGTCACCTGCTTTTTTGTTCTTTTGCTCACATCTTGTATTCTGTGTTAGTGGGTTTATTTATCTATTTATTTTGCTGAAGACCCATTTAATAAATGCATATACATATTTTTCCATGGTTTGTTCCAATAAGATCACATCCATTTCAAAGTACAAGTCATATCTTGGAATACACCTAGGTTCACTTTCATCAGAACATAATGCAAGCCTGTTAGTGTTTGCTTAGTTCATCATAATCTTCTTGTATATTACCCATGGCAGCATGAACTTTTAAATAACTAATTTCAAGATGCCCTTGGCTGAGTGTTGTACACTTTTTCATTCATTCCTGCTCCGTTGTCATCTAGTATGGGCTCTTGAAAAAGCTTGGAGTTCCTTCCTTCTTGGCCACTTTCAGCAGATGTTGTTCTCTATACTCAGGAGTATGAACATGCACACTGGTTGGCAGAAAAGATCTCCGCAAAGAGTAACTGTTGAGCACTTACAGTGGTCCTGGTTGGGAGGAAATTAAGAGAGAAATACGTGTTAAGTAACTACAGTGACGTTTCTTGAACTATTTTAAGTGTACAGGAGTTATTTAGCACCTCCAGTAACCCCTACTAAGAGGGTACAGAAAAGAAATAACCCCAAGAGTCACTGTAACTGCAGGAACATTTTCAGTCACTTCCCAGGACATTTGCTAAAGACTTTGCAACAGCATAAGATAGCATAATCACAAACGTACATTATAATAGTATTGGTAATATGCAAACTTTCATCACTACAAAAACATATAAAGTAATAACTGTGTTGTAAATTACAGATAGAGATGGGATCAGCAACTGAAAATATTTGCATCAGTACATATAAGTAAACAATGACTTAGTAAAGCAAAAAGCAACAATAACGTAAAGCATAAACGTAATGAAAATGAGTTAGGTGTCTAGAGAGAGAACGAATCATTGATTTACACATTGAAAATGTGAAAGAAGTATTGTTTTAGAGATAGTTGTTATAGAGGGAAGAAAAGAGACAAGTAATTATATTTACACAATGTGCTTTTAGATAGATTAGCTAGATTAGTACTAAGCTAACTGCCCTTGTGAGCCATTTTAAGCCTAGCCGATTATCCCTTGTGAGACTCAAACACTGCACTTTGTGTTTGTAAGGCAAACACCTTAACCATTAGGCCACCCTCCTATGCAATGCATTTGTCTGCTGTTTAGAATTTACTATGGCACCAAGAAAATAATGTATATTTACTCTTCTGTAAGATGGATCGGCTGCAGTTATTGCTAAATGTAGTAAACTGTGGCAGAAAGATCAGATGTGCTTGAAAATATGCAAAACGTAATAAGTAATACATTGGAAGAAAATAAGTTAAGCAAGCAGTATTACACAGTGAAGTATGGATTATGTCTTGTTTTAAAATAGGCAAGGAAAACTGACCTGTCATTTGCTAGTTACTTGTACAACAGATGGGTCTGTGGAGTCCACCTAGACCTTACATTCAGTCACACATCCCTTGTTCACAGTCTTCAAAATCTCACTGGCAGACATTATTTCTCACACCACTAACTGACCTGCAATTAAACATTAGTCTGCTGTCAACTTTCATATAATTAACAAAAAAGCAGAAAGTAGCTTCAAAAAATAGGAAGAAAGAGGAGAGTCTAGAAGTAAAAGCATTTACCTTAGAAGCTTTAGGCATGACAGCTCTATTAGAAAGCTGATACAGCATGAGAAAGGTGTGTGTTCCAACACCAGTCTCATAAATGCCCATAACTTTACAAAAGATTGACATTTTGAGCTTAGGTTGTAATATAGAATCTATATACCAGCACCGTTTTCTGATTATGCGATTGAATCTGGGCAACTCAGATCCAAAAAAAGTGATTCATGACGATGGATGAGAAATTGTATTTACAAATAGAGTTGAGCAACAGCACACAGCAATTTGACAGAAGATTGCCTAAAATGACTACCCTGAAAAACTTCATACTGAAATTCCTCATAATTAAAAAGGTGTAACCCCACACAGTCAATTAGTTAATGTGGGTGGGGGAGTTGTTTTATACTTAAATCCATTACACAGCATGTCATTGTCATACATAAACTACTCAACATAAAATTTATCCTGCAGTAAAAATACATGTGTCCATTTTATTAGTGCAATAAAGCATGATGGACTGTGCATAATACAGATATTACTGCATACCCGGAGTTTGTAAGGCACTTACTAATATTACACGTACCATACAAACTCTCTTCTGCCTCATTGTCTACATAAGAGCACAGCCAGATTTTGTTCTAAGCACTTAATGGATTTTCGTATTGTATTTGCTCTTACCTGGATGCCTTCTTCTGTGCATTAATTTTTTTAAATTAGTCCTTCTTTAAAAAATATTTAAATAAATAGAAGGTGTAATAAATGTAAGTAACATACCAGAAATATTTTTGCCACCCCCACCTCCCCAGACCTCACCTGATCACTTCTGTACTCACCCTATTGCCACATTGCTTCTGGTGAGATGATAAGGGCATTTCTGGGTAATGCAAGAGTGCTACTACCTATTCCTTCCTGCCAGATGCCAGATAGTAGAAAGTGGACCATCTTGCTGGTGCCTGTAACAGCCTACCCTCTTCCCATGGAAGCACGCCCCCTCCCCTGTTGGCAGCTCCTCACAGCTTGCGGTCTCTGTTTCATAAGAGGAGGAGTACTTATGCATGCCATACACCCCTCAGCTTTATAGTACTTAATGCAGTATGACAGCACATGCTCAACCAACTCAGACTCCTAGGTAACACCTTGTGCTCCCACTTGGTGTCACCCTTGTAATGAATGCTGCCTCTTTCACTCCAGAATGGGTCAACTGACAATGGCTTCTCTCAGAAGTGTAAATAGGGCGGGGCAAAGGAGGAAACTGTCCTGGGTGCAAAGTGTTAGATGGTCGGCTGATCCTGCTTTCTCTTTAATGCATACCAGTCGGTATTGCATTTACAGGTAAACTTGACTACTACAAATTTTATGAGGAACAGACCAAAAATTTGAGGCAAAAATCTGGACAGTTGAGAGGTATGCCCACCACCACATACAGGCTTCTTCATTTAAAAGTTAGAGAGGGATATAACATTTTTACTGGGAAACTGTATAAAACATCACATATTGCTCCCAAGGTATAGTTTAGTTTGATGTACCAGATGTTTTACCAAACAAATTATGCAGAAAGTATATCGCTTGCATTTTGGTCTGGATTTTATGCAGTTACAATTTATTTTAATGCCTCCTTGCAGCACATTTGGTTATGATAGGGGATTATCAGGCAGTCATTACTTAGCCTATATTTGGTAGCGTTTAATACAGGAGATTTACTGGACTTGAATTTTAATGTTGTTTTGCCATTTGAGGATATAAGTGCATCACCGCTGCAGTGTCCATTCTATCATAAATCAAAAGCTATCTAAATGCAGCAGTTGATAACAGTGCATTAGTATGATTGTCCATTGTCTTGTATGTCTAAAAGCATGCTGATTGCAATAGCATGCATGTAGAAAACACACAATGATTCCTTTTTGGGAGGCTATGCCAATGGTACTCTCAGTCTTTTTGAAAATGTATTTATATCTACGGCAGTGAAAAAATGCAAGTCAATGGGTTGCTTTCCTGTAGTTCTGTACCTAAATGCCTTATAACATACATCCATTAATTTGTGAAAGTGGCCTGTCTGTTTTTCTGCATTCCACTGATTTAATGCATCATTATCCTAGACAACTTTCTTCTAGTGGAGCTTTTGAAACTGGGAGCATTTCAGCACATATTTTTATTTGAGTGAAAAAGAAATGGCATTATTTAAACCAGATTAACAAATATATGACTGTAGTGTATATTGTTATGTTCAATTTTCTCTTGACTTATTAAAAATGATTCCTTAGTTTTTTCATTGGTTTTTTTTTTTTTTTATTTATGCTTTCCCCAAATTGAAGGTATAGTATTTTAAATGTAGATTTTTATCAATTCAACTTTTAATTTAGAATGCTGCAGTCCCAACATTCTCCAAATATAAAGTAAAAGAAGCCTTTATCATGGCCTAGAACTATAATCAGAATTATGAACACTGCCTGTTTTCTGATTTGTTTATATGTGTGAAGATGGTCTTATAGTCATAAAAATAACTTTTTTTTGTTTTTATTTATTGATTGATTGAGTCCATTCTCTCCAGTTTTTGCCGCCAAATTCAAGGCCTTTTTATCTGCTCATCAGATATTCTTTGGATCCCATGTTTCAGATGAGAAAGCGTCCTTACCTTATGGGGTCTATATTACATTGTCGAAAGGCGTTTTCATTGAATGCCTTTTCATTGACACGTAAACATCGAACTACCAAAACTTCGAACAGCCACTTCAGTAAATTTTTTCCCAGGGGAAAAATTGCTTGGCCAACCAACAAAACAAACTGTCAGACCCTACAAAATGGAAGGCTGTGCCACCTCTACCCCCCTAACTAAATATACCAACTCTGAGATCACTACAGTGGAGGAAAGGGCAAATTGCTGACAATGGCCAAAAGATTTTTCTCCTGGGAAAAATGCACTGAAGTGGCCATTCAGAGTTTTGGTATTTTTATGTTTACTTGTCGAAGAAAATGCGTTTGATGAAAACGCTTTTTGATAACATAATATAGACCCACCTTATGCAGCCCATTGCCATTTTGGTCTTTCATCTTCAGGGGGCAAAAGCATGGTGGCTGTCTAGGTAGCACTGCACCCACAATTTGAAGGTAGAGTGAGTCCTCACACTGTGGCTTTCTTTTGACTCTCTGGGATGTATACATGCTGTGAAGCAATCATTTGCAGTCACATATTTCCCCATGGGTGGCATAGAGTGTCTGCCTATCACCTTCGTCACCTTCAAATACAAGCTAGCCCTGCTGCATTTTTCCCCAGTTTCCCAGGGGGAAACACAATAGTGGTCCATTCCCCATTCCTCCTCTGAGGTGGATAAGCCAGTTTCTGGCCACCCTACAGACCAGCCCATCTCCAAATGTTGTTAAGTCAGTCCTGGGATGCCAGTAGTACATACACATACCATTCCTCAGCGCTAGCAAACTGGCTTTTGGTTTATGATTTTGTTTATTTTCATTATATGTCTCATATGAATATTCACACTAACAATAAAACAGAAACATGCCTGTGATGAAAGATCTAACTGGTTTTCTTGTTGAGTAATGTGGTTTAGGACCAGGATAACCATGTGTATATAATGACTTATGGAAGTAATTACATTTTGCATTTCAGGCATTCAGGTTACTTTGTTTTAATATTCACTATGTGGACTATTTTAATTTTCTTGGAAATAACTAACTACTAATGTATAACTCCATATTTGTTAACATAATTCTCATAGAGCATGTTTCCAAAACACCTACTAATCAAAGCATGCCTGCATGTGCCAACACATCACTAACTAATCTTCTCACATTTTTTTCTTCTTGACCTTTAACCTTTACCCATTGCCAGGAGACAAAGGAAATCAGCTGGGAACAGGTAGGGTAACAGTGATTGGTGTCATGCTATTTTTATGTATGTTCTTATGTCAGGTTATGCTGGTGTATTCTTATATAAGGTGTTCAAACTGCTTTGGTTTATTTCAGCAGCCTTACCAAGAGATTTGCTTCATTGAAAATTCATCATTTTACAGTAACTCATTGCATATTATATCTCCTCTTAGTTGAAGTAGTGGAAAAGGCACAGATAGATATTAGGTAGTGTGTCAGGAAATATGGGTATGACAGACATAAGGAATGAAAAATAGCTGGAGAACATGATGGAAGGTATGGTTATGCAGAGATTACAGTAGAATGTTAAAATTATTATTCTCTTTATGAAATGCCAAACTTCTAACACTAGGTGTCAGATCTTCCAAAAAAGATTTCTTTACTAGTTGTTTTATGGGTCGCCCATATTTGTTAGTGTCTTCAGAGACTGCTAATATCATCAGCAGTAGGAACAGCGAAAACTACCCTTCACCTTATGCTTCTTGTTAATGGCTATACAGCAGAATTTATAAGTTTTCTTTCTTTCTTTTTTAACCTGTTGAGGCCAGATCCATAAAGGTTACCACAAAGTGTTGTTTTTCTTTCGGCTTTTCCCGGTTAGGGTTCGCCACAGCGGAACTCCAATCCGCTTATGATTGGCAGTAGATTTTTACAGTGCCGAGGTGCCAGCTCGACACCCAACCTTCAGCAAAAGGCACGCTGTACGCATGTCTTTCGAACGCCACTCGACTGTGGGGAGGACATGCAGACTCCACACAGAAGGCGCTCCAGCCGAGAATCGAATGGGAGACCCTCTTGATGTGAGGCGACAATGCTACCGCTGCACCACCGCGGCTACAAAGGTTACCACAAAATGTACACTTTTTGAATTCAAGAACATTCTTACCACAATGCTTGTACTGTCTATTCTCTCAAAAAGGTTAAACTAAGTGCACACATAATGTACACTTTGTGATAACCTTTATAAATCTGGCCTGTGATTTCTTTATTTTTTATGTTTGTATTTATTTGCTAACCATGTAACTGAGGCAGTCTTACATGAAGCAAGGGTAAATGGAATTTGTATATGAATGATTTAGTGCTGAAGTTGAACAAATGTGTTTTTGAGATGTGGGAATAGGCTAATATACCCAGAGAAAACACAAGACGTGGTCAGGATTGAACTTGTACCCTGGAAATATGAGAGATGTAACAACTGCATTTTGGGTAAGCTAACATTAGGGACCAATATCAACCAGATGTTAGGAATGCTTCTGCTTTCTTTGATTTCAGAAATTCTTTAGATAACTTTGTTTTGTGTGCAGTACTAGATCTGTATATTTCAAACAGGCTAATCTGGGTTAACTTACAATCTCAGTATGACATGTATCCATTTTACTGGTTGTTTTGTCTATTGTTGTTTAAGTTTTGCAGATAGTCATGTGTATTTATTTGCCTCTAAACTGCTGATGTGATTTTGCAAAGTCATTGTATAACTATACAATGGCTATGCAAAGTAACTTACGTGCACAACTATTTTTGTCATCTGTTTCTATCCATCTAATTACTTCCGTGGTTTGCCACTGAAGTAGAGTGTAACTGAAAATGGTCTGTGTGGTCCAAACCACCTAGTCATTCAGTAAATAAACAAGTAAGCATAACTTGAACCATTGGATGGGAAATCGAAAATATATCCCTGGTCTGGTGCCTATGTCTGTAATGGACAGAGACCGTCAGTAAATCATCTCATAACCAACAGTCACTCCCTAATAAATGTCTAAAACATAAAACTTGTAAGACACATTTGGGTTGCATGACTAGGCTTATAAAGGTCTTATTGGCCGTTAGCCTAGTATACACCTATGAACATAATTAAGGAAATAAATCCATATGTAAAATAAGTACTTAAGAATGTACATTTTGAAAACTGATAAGGATTACATGGCCCATCTACAGTGCTTCTTGCTTACTGGATAAGCTGCAGGCCTGTTTATTTAGTATTATAAACCTCTCCCTTTCCCATCCCCTTTCTTGTAAAGATGGATTTAGGAACATCCTGTCCATCTATTAAGCTAGATAGGAACTTCACATTTCTTGCAAATGAGATCTACTCCTAAATATCCCACTCTTCCATTTGTCTTTTATGCTACTTCTTGGTCTGCTTAATTTCCTTAGCTACATCTTCAAGTTCCTTTTCTCTTTCTTGTTGGTCATACTTCTTCAGAGCTATATATACTTTTCTTAAGTTTTCCATGAACATTATTTTGTACACTTTTGCTGAATTTAAGCAGAAGTGTTTTGAATCATTCCTATAACTTGTCAAGTCTTTAATCATAATTTCTAGACATTTCCAATCATTGCTTTCTGTAAAGTCACTGTGCAATGTTAAGGACCAGCAGAAATAATGATTATTGTGATACCTCAGTGTCTGTCACCCCCCCCCATTTTCTATATCTTTTGTGGCTGCTGTGCCCTCCAACCATTGAACCTCACCAGTCTCACATAGGTTATGATTCTCCCTGGTTGGGGCGGGACTATCTTCCTTTCACATCCATCTGGGGAGCCATCATCCAAGCAGCCATTAAAGGTTCTTTATGCTTTGCTCTCACTGGTATCCTGGTCATGTGTACTTTAGCCGTATCCTCAACCCCTAGTGGTAATGTACCTCTGTATGTCACCACAGGGTCTACCTATGCTCCCCCAGATTTGGGCATCTGCTCTCCTTCCCATGCAAGATAGGGAGCACCATTACTTGTGCAGCCACAGTGCATTCCCTTCCTGACTGCTGCTTTTGGTGTTACGTGTGACCCCCTTCACACTACATCTGAGTGGTACTTACAGATTGCTGAAAGGGTGTCGCACATACTCCCCAGCCAGCATGTCAGTTGCTCAAGTCACTAATCAAACTCATGTTGTCTAGGTTTAATCATATCTCTGTCCCTCTTCACCAGTGGGCTGTCTCAGTGTCTACCACTCCTTCATTTCAGTGACTGCCTTTCACTGTAACCATCTGCTTCCTGTCATGTGAACATGTTTTATCTATGATGCCATCTTAAGACTCACTCCAGATCTGTGTAATCTTTCCTCCAGTTTAAAATCAAAGCTGACCCTTTCTATAATTTGTTGTCCTGGTCACCCATTCAGAGAACTCTGTTGAACATTTTTTCCATCATTTTCCAGTTAAAAGTCCATGTTGCCTTGAGTTATTTGTACTTCTGACTTGCACTTAATCGAAAACTCTTTCCTTCAGCAGCAAAACCATATTTTGTCTCTGCTGCTAAGATCATATTGCTAGGTTGATAGTTTCTAATGTTTGTCTTGTACCTTGTACCTTGAGTTGCATACATGAATTCCCAGTGGTCAAGAACGTTACCCATTGCCTAATTTGTTACAAAGTTAAGTTATAATATAAGCATCCCCCCCCCACACACACACACATTCTCTCAGCAATTCCCATGAGACTCTATTCATTACCTTATACGTCCTTAGATTTTCACATTTTTTAAGGACCTTTTAGTAAATATTTCTACTTTTCTTTCATGAATACTGAGAACAAGTATTTTATCATCCCATACTATTCAACATCATTTGCTGTTTGACATCTATCTATTATATTTAGTTTTACTTTCCTCCATCCCCTTTTTTGTAAAATGCTTTGTAATTCTCCTTGTTGGGATTGTCTGTATTTGCTTTGCCTCTGCTTTTCTGACTATTTTTTGTGTTTCTGTCTTTTAACTGTTATATTTCCATGTCTTTCCTCTTTTGTATTCCTTTATAATTCTAAAATGACCTTAGTTTCTTCCTTTCTTTCATTCAGGTCCTGTCTTAGAGTTCTGAGGGCCACCAGCAGGATTAACAAACAGATGTCCCTTGGGAGAATTGACAGTGTAAAGGGAGGGGTCCCAGTAACATTATCTGAGCTGGATGACCCAAAGCAGGGTTAAATAAGTCAAAGTCCCATATAAATTAACAGATACAAGGTGCTCAAGGAGAAAAAATAATTGAAGCAAAATGCCTCAAGAACAATTAAAGAATGTTTGGAACCTACCAAGACTAACATGGTTGGGGTATCAAGAGTGACAGATAAGCTCAGAGGTCATGTATCAGGTTTAGTACTGGTAGAAATTTTGCCGAATACCGAAGATACTCTCAAGCCAGATTACTCCATACAGAAGGTCTCCAGTAAAATTAATAATGGAGTCAGGGGCCAAATGCAGGTCTGGGGAAGATAAGGGACTACTTTCATGAATATCAAACTGAAGAGTTTACAATAGTATTGGTAGACTGGAAGGTCACTGTTAGTATTGACTAAGCTGGAAGACTTGAAGGAGATTTAATAAAGTCATGTAGAGTCAGTTCATGGCTAACCATCAGTGTGTGCTTTTCACATTTTGAGTTTATTTTCCAGTGCATCCAGAGTATATTTGAAATTTGTTGGAACAGCAGTTGTGGGATTTTTCATTCCACTACTCCTATTGTTATTTTTCAGGCCTGTTAACTGCTAAAAATGCTGCACAATCCTTTGCTGTTTTTACAAAGTGTTAGTATAGATCTAAACTAGAACAGTAGTGTAGGATATTATGTTATATAACACTACACTACACCATTTGTTACATACTATAGTACAAGTCACTGTACTGTTCATATAGTTCATATATACCTAGGGCAGCAGTATAGTATATCATACTGTACTGCCCTTCACTGTACTGTTCATATAGTTCATATATACCTAGGGCAGCAGTATAGTGTATCATACTGTACTGCCCTTCACTGTACTGTTCATATAGTTCATATATACCTAGGGCAGCAGTATAGTGTATCATACTGTACTGCCCTTCACTGTACTGTTCATATAGTTCATATATACCTAGGGCAGCAGTATAGTATATCATACTGTACTGCCCTTCACTGTACTGTTCATATAGTTCATATATACCTAGGGCAGCAGTATAGTATATCATACTGTACTGCCCTTCACTGTACTGTTCATATAGTTCATATATACCTAGGGCAGCAGTATAGTATGTCATACTGTACTGCCCTTCACTGTACTGTTCATATAGTTCATATATACCTAGGGCAGCAGTATAGTATGTCATACTGTACTGCCCTTCACTGTACTGTTCATATAGTTCATATATACCTAGGGCAGCAGTATAGTATGTCATACTGTACTGCACTTCACTGTACTGTTCATATAGTTCATATATACCTAGGGCAGCAGTATAGTATGTCATACTGTACTGCCCTTCACTGTACTGTTCATATAGTTCATATATACCTAGGGCAGCAGTATAGTATGTCATACTGTACTGTTCATATAGTTCATATATACCTAGGGCAGCAGTATAGTATGTCATACTGTACTGCCCTTCACTGTACTGTTCATATAGTTCATATATACCTAGGGCAACAGTATAGTATGTCATACTGTACTGCCCTTCACTGTACTGTTCATATAGTTCATATATACCTAGGGCAGCAGTATAGTATGTCATACTGTACTGCCCTTCACTGTACTGTTCATATAGTTCATATATACCTAGGGCAGCAGTATAGTATGTCATACTGTACTGTTCATATAGTTCATATATACCTAGGGCAGCAGTATAGTGTGTCATACTGTACTGCCCTTCACTGTACTGTTCATATAGTTCATATATACCTAGGGCAGCAGTATAGTGTGTCATACTGTACTGCCCTTCACTGTACTGTTCATATAGTTCATATATACCTAGGGCAGCAGTATAGTGTGTCATACTGTACTGCCCTTCACTGTACTGTTCATATAGTTCATATATACCTAGGGCAGCAGTATAGTGTGTCATACTGTACTGCCCTTCACTGTACTGTTCATATAGTTCATATATACCTAGGGCAGCAGTATAGTGTGTCATACTGTACTGCCCTTCACTGTACTGTTCATATAGTTCATATATACCTAGGGCAGCAGTATAGTGTGTCATACTGTACTGCCCTTCACTGTACTGTTCATATAGTTCATATATACCTAGGGCAGCAGTATAGTGTGTCATACTGTACTGCCCTTCACTGTACTGTTCATATAGTTCATATATACCTAGGGCAGCAGTATAGTGTGGCATACTGTACTGCCCTTCACTGTACTGTTCATATAGTTCATATATACCTAGGGCAGCAGTATAGTGTGTCATACTGTACTGCCCTTCACTGTACTGTTCATATAGTTCATATATACCTAGGGCAGCAGTATAGTGTGTCATACTGTACTGCCCTTCACTGTACGGTTCATATAGTTCATATATACCTAGGGCAGCAGTATAGTGTGTCATACTGTACTGCCCTTCACTGTACGGTTCATATAGTTCATATATACCTAGGGCAGCAGTATAGTGTGTCATACTGTACTGCCCTTCACTGTACGGTTCATATAGTTCATATATACCTAGGGAAGCAGTATAGTGTGTCATACTGTACTGCCCTTCACTGTACGGTTCATATAGTTCATATATACCTAGGGCAGCAGTATAGTGTGTCATACTGTACTGCCCTTCACTGTACGGTTCATATAGTTCATATATACCTAGGGCAGCAGTATAGTGTGTCATACTGTACTGCCCTTCACTGTACGGTTCATATAGTTCATATATACCTAGGGCAGCAGTATAGTGTGTCATACTGTACTGCCCTTCACTGTACGGTTCATATAGTTCATATATACCTAGGGCAGCAGTATAGTGTGTCATACTGTACTGCCCTTCACTGTACGGTTCATATAGTTCATATATACCTAGGGCAGCAGTATAGTGTGTCATACTGTACTGCCCTTCACTGTACGGTTCATATAGTTCATATATACCTAGGGCAGCAGTATAGTGTGTCATACTGTACTGCCCTTCACTGCACGGTTCATATAGTTCATATATACCTAGGGCAGCAGTATAGTGTGTCATACTGTACTGCCCTTCACTGTACGGTTCATATAGTTCATATATACCTAGGGCAGCAGTATAGTGTGTCATACTGTACTGCCCTTCACTGTACGGTTCATATAGTTCATATATACCTAGGGCAGCAGTATAGTGTGTCATACTGTACTGCCCTTCACTGTACGGTTCATATAGTTCATATATACCTAGGGCAGCAGTATAGTGTGTCATACTGTACTGCCCTTCACTGTACGGTTCATATAGTTCATATATACCTAGGGCAGCAGTATAGTGTGTCATACTGTACTGCCCTTCACTGTACGGTTCATATAGTTCATATATACCTAGGGCAGCAGTATAGTGTGTCATACTGTACTGCCCTTCACTGTACGGTTCATATAGTTCATATATACCTAGGGCAGCAGTATAGTGTGTCATACTGTACTGCCCTTCACTGTACGGTTCATATAGTTCATATATACCTAGGGCAGCAGTATAGTGTGTCATACTGTACTGCCCTTCACTGTACGGTTCATATAGTTCATATATACCTAGGGCAGCAGTATAGTGTGTCATACTGTACTGCCCTTCACTGTCCTGTTCATATAGTTCATATATACCTAGGGCAGCAGTATAGTGTGTCATACTGTACTGCCCTTCACTGTCCTGTTCATATAGTTCATATATACCTAGGGCAGCAGTATAGTGTGTCATACTGTACTGCCCTTCACTGTCCTGTTCATATAGTTCATATATACCTAGGGCAGCAGTATAGTGTGTCATACTGTACTGCCCTTCACTGTCCTGTTCATATAGTTCATATATACCTAGGGCAGCAGTATAGTGTGTCATACTGTACTGCCCTTCACTGTCCTGTTCATATAGTTCATATATACCTAGGGCAGCAGTATAGTGTGTCATACTGTACTGCCCTTCACTGTCCTGTTCATATAGTTCATATATACCTAGGGCAGCAGTATAGTGTGTCATACTGTACTGCCCTTCACTGTCCTGTTCATATAGTTCATATATACCTAGGGCAGCAGTATAGTGTGTCATACTGTACTGCCCTTCACTGTCCTGTTCATATAGTTCATATATACCTAGGGCAGCAGTATAGTGTGTCATACTGTACTGCCCTTCACTGTCCTGTTCATATAGTTCATATATACCTAGGGCAGCAGTATAGTGTGTCATACTGTACTGCCCTTCACTGTCCTGTTCATATAGTTCATATATACCTAGGCAGCAGTATAGTGTGTCATACTGTACTGCCCTTCACTGTCCTGTTCATATAGTTCATATATACCTAGGGCAGCAGTATAGTGTGTCATACTGTACTGCCCTTCACTGTCCTGTTCATATAGTTCATACATACCTAGGGCAGCAGTATAGTGTGTCATACTGTACTGCCCTTCACTGTCCTGTTCATATAGTTCATACATACCTAGGGCAGCAGTATAGTGTGTCATACTGTACTGCCCTTCACTGTCCTGTTCATATAGTTCATACATACCTAGGGCAGCAGTATAGTGTGTCATACTGTACTGCCCTTCACTGTCCTGTTCATATAGTTCATACATACCTAGGGCAGCAGTATAGTGTGTCATACTGTACTGCCCTTCACTGTCCTGTTCATATAGTTCATACATACCTAGGGCAGCAGTATAGTGTGTCATACTGTACTGCCCTTCACTGTCCTGTTCATATAGTTCATACATACCTAGGGCAGCAGTATAGTGTGTCATACTGTACTGCCCTTCACTGTCCTGTTCATATAGTTCATACATACCTAGGGCAGCAGTATAGTGTGTCATACTGTACTGCCCTTCACTGTCCTGTTCATATAGTTCATACATACCTAGGGCAGCAGTATAGTGTGTCATACTGTACTGCCCTTCACTGTCCTGTTCATATAGTTCATACATACCTAGGGCAGCAGTATAGTGTGTCATACTGTACTGCCCTTCACTGTCCTGTTCATATAGTTCATACATACCTAGGGCAGCAGTATAGTGTGTCATACTGTACTGCCCTTCACTGTCCTGTTCATATAGTTCATACATACCTAGGGCAGCAGTATAGTGTGTCATACTGTACTGCCCTTCACTGTCCGGTTCATATAGTTCATACATACCTAGGGCAGCAGTATAGTGTGTCATACTGTACTGCCCTTCACTGTACGGTTCATATAGTTCATACATACCTAGGGCAGCAGTATAGTGTGTCATACTGTACTGCCCTTCACTGTACGGTTCATATAGTTCATACATACCTAGGGCAGCAGTATAGTGTGTCATACTGTACTGCCCTTCACTGTACGGTTCATATAGTTCATACATACCTAGGGCAGCAGTATAGTGTGTCATACTGTACTGCCCTTCACTGTACGGTTCATATAGTTCATACATACCTAGGGCAGCAGTATAGTGTGTCATACTGTACTGCCCTTCACTGTACGGTTCATATAGTTCATACATACCTAGGGCAGCAGTATAGTGTGTCATACTGTACTGCCCTTCACTGTACGGTTCATATAGTTCATATATACCTAGGGCAGCAGTATAGTGTGTCATACTGTACTGCCCTTCACTGTACGGTTCATATACTTCATATATACCTAGGGCAGCAGTATAGTGTGTCATACTGTACTGCCCTTCACTGTACGGTTCATATAGTTCATATATACCTAGGGCAGCAGTATAGTGTGTCATACTGTACTGCCCTTCACTGTAACGGTTCATATAGTTCATATATACCTAGGGCAGCAGTATAGTGTGTCATACTGTACTGCCCTTCACTGTACGGTTCATATAGTTCATATATACCTAGGGCAGCAGTATAGTGTGTCATACTGTACTGCCCTTCACTGTACGGTTCATATAGTTCATATATACCTAGGGCAGCAGTATAGTGTGTCATACTGTACTGCCCTTCACTGTACGGTTCATATAGTTCATATATACCTAGGGCAGCAGTATAGTGTGTCATACTGTACTGCCCTTCACTGTACGGTTCATATAGTTCATATATACCTAGGGCAGCAGTATAGTGTGTCATACTGTACTGCCCTTCACTGTACTGTTCATATAGTTCATATATACCTAGGGCAGCAGTATAGTGTGTCATACTGTACTGCCCTTCACTGTACTGTTCATATAGTTCATATATACCTAGGGCAGCAGTATAGTGTGTCATACTGTACTGCCCTTCACTGTACTGTTCATATAGTTCATATATACCTAGGGCAGCAGTATAGTGTGTCATACTGTACTGCCCTTCACTGTACTGTTCATATAGTTCATATATACCTAGGGCAGCAGTATAGTGTGTCATACTGTACTGCCCTTCACTGTACTGTTCATATAGTTCATATATACCTAGGGCAGCAGTATAGTGTGTCATACTGTACTGCCCTTCACTGTACTGTTCATATAGTTCATATATACCTAGGGCAGCAGTATAGTGTGTCATACTGTACTGCCCTTCACTGTACTGTTCATATAGTTCATATATACCTAGGGCAGCAGTATAGTGTGTCAAACTGTACTGCCCTTCACTGTACTGTTCATATAGTTCATATATACCTAGGGCAGCAGTATAGTGTGTCAAACTGTACTGCCCTTCACTGTACTGTTCATATAGTTCATATATACCTAGGGCAGCAGTATAGTGTGTCATACTGTACTGCCCTTCACTGTACTGTTCATATAGTTCATATATACCTAGGGCAGCAGTATAGTGTGTCATACTGTACTGCCCTTCACTGTACTGTTCATATAGTTCATATATACCTAGGGCAGCAGTATAGTGTGTCATACTGTACTGCCCTTCACTGTACTGTTCATATAGTTCATATATACCTAGGGCAGCAGTATAGTATGTCATACTGTACTGCCCTTCACTGTACTGTTCATATAGTTCATATATACCTAGGGCAGCAGTATAGTATGTCATACTGTACTGCCCTTCACTGTACTGTTCATATAGTTCATATATACCTAGGGCAGCAGTATAGTATGTCATACTGTACTGCCCTTCACTGTAAGGTTCTTATAGTTCATATATACCTAGGGCAGCAGTATAGTGTATCATACTGTACTGCCCTTCACTGTACTGTTCATATAGTTCATATATACCTAGGGCAGCAGTATAGTGTATCATACTGTACTGTTCATATAGTTCATATATACCTAGGGCAGCAGTATAGTATATCATACTGTACTGTCCTTCACTGTACTGTTCATATAGTTCATATATACCTAGGGCAGCAGTATAGTATATCATACTGTACTGCCCTTTACTTTACTGTTCATATAGTTCATATATACCTAGGGCAGCAGTATAGTATATCATACTG
Organism: Protopterus annectens; assembly: GCF_019279795.1. Lineage (NCBI taxonomy): Eukaryota > Metazoa > Chordata > Ceratodontiformes > Protopteridae > Protopterus > Protopterus annectens. The sequence continues at coordinate 739,320,399 of NC_056743.1, forward strand.
TACTGCCCTTCACTGTACTGTTCATATAGTTCATATATACCTAGGGCAGCAGTATAGTATATCATACTGTACTGCCCTTCACTGTACTGTTCATATAGTTCATATATACCTAGGGCAGCAGTATAGTATATCATACTGTACTGCCCTTCACTGTACTGTTCATATAGTTCATATATACCTAGGGCAGCAGTATAGTATATCATACTGTACTGTCCTTCACTGTACTGTTCATATAGTTCATATATACCTAGGGCAGCAGTATAGTATGTCATACTGTACTGCCCTTCACTGTACTGTTCATATAGTTCATATATACCTAGGGCAGCAGTATAGTATATCATACTGTACTGCCCTTCGCTGTACTGTTCATATAGTTCATATATACCTAGGGCAGCAGTATAGTATATCATACTGTACTGCCCTTCACTGTACTGTTCATATATACCTAGGGCAGCAGTATAGTATGTCATACTGTACTGCCCTTCACTGTACTGTTCATATAGTTCATATATACCTAGGGCAGCAGTATAGTATGTCATACTGTACTGCCCTTCACTGTACTGTTCATATAGTTCATATATACCTAGGGCAGCAGTATAGTATGTCATACTGTACTGCCCTTCACTGTACTGTTCATATAGTTCATATATACCTAGGGCAGCAGTATAGTATGTCATACTGTACTGCCCTTCACTGTACTGTTCATATAGTTCATATATACCTAGGGCAGCAGTATAGTATGTCATACTGTACTGCCCTTCACTGTAAGGTTCATATAGTTCATATATACCTAGGGCAGCAGTATAGTGTATCATACTGTACTGCCCTTCACTGTACTGTTCATATAGTTCATATATACCTAGGGCAGCAGTATAGTGTATCATACTGTACTGCCCTTCACTGTACTGCTCATATAGTTCATATATACCTAGGGCAGCAGTATAGTGTATCATACTGTACTGCCCTTCACTGTACTGCTCATATAGTTCATATATACCTAGGGCAGCAGTATAGTATATCATACTGTACTGCCCTTCACTGTACTGCTCATATAGTTCATATATACCTAGGGCAGCAGTATAGTATATCATACTGTACTGCCCTTCACTGTACTGTTCATATGGTTCATATATACCTAGGGCAGCAGTATAGTATATCATACTGTACTGTCCTTCACTGTACTGTTCATATAGTTCATATATACCTAGGGCAGCAGTATAGTATATCATACTGTACTGCCCTTCACTGTACTGTTCATATAGTTCATATATACCTAGGGCAGCAGTATAGTATATCATACTGTACTGCCCTTCACTGTACTGTTCATATAGTTCATATATACCTAGGGCAGCAGTATAGTATATCATACTGTACTGCCCTTCACTGTACTGTTCATATAGTTCATATATACCTAGGGCAGCAGTATAGTATATCATACTGTACTGCCCTTCACTGTACTGTTCATATAGTTCATATATACCTAGGGCAGCAGTATAGTATGTCATACTGTACTGCCCTTCACTGTACTGTTCATATAGTTCATATATACCTAGGGCAGCAGTATAGTATGTCATACTGTACTGCCCTTCACTGTACTGTTCATATAGTTCATATATACCTAGGGCAGCAGTATAGTATGTCATACTGTACTGCCCTTCACTGTACTGTTCATATAGTTCATATATACCTAGGGCAGCAGTATAGTATGTCATACTGTACTGCCCTTCACTGTACTGTTCATATAGTTCATATATACCTAGGGCAGCAGTATAGTATGTCATACTGTACTGCCCTTCACTGTAGTGTTCATATAGTTCATATATACCTAGGGCAGCAGTATAGTATGTCATACTGTACTGCCCTTCACTGTAGTGTTCATATAGTTCATATATACCTAGGGCAGCAGTATAGTATGTCATACTGTACTGCCCTTCACTGTACTGTTCATATAGTTCATATATACCTAGGGCAGCAGTATAGTATGTCATACTGTACTGCCCTTCACTGTACTGTTCATATAGTTCATATATACCTAGGGCAGCAGTATAGTATGTCATACTGTACTGCCCTTCACTGTACTGTTCATATAGTTCATATATACCTAGGGCAGCAGTATAGTATGTCATACTGTACTGCCCTTCACTGTACTGTTCATATAGTTCATATATACCTAGGGCAGCAGTATAGTATGTCATACTGTACTGCCCTTCACTGTACTGTTCATATAGTTCATATATACCTAGGGCAGCAGTATAGTATGTCATACTGTACTGCCCTTCACTGTACTGTTCATATAGTTCATATATACCTAGGGCAGCAGTATAGTATGTCATACTGTACTGCCCTTCACTGTACTGTTCATATAGTTCATATATACCTAGGGCAGCAGTATAGTATGTCATACTGTACTGCCCTTCACTGTACTGTTCATATAGTTCATATATACCTAGGGCAGCAGTATAGTATGTCATACTGTACTGCCCTTTACTGTAAGGTTCATATAGTTCATATATACCTAGGGCAGCAGTATAGTGTATCATACTGTACTGCCCTTCACTGTACTGTTCATATAGTTCATATATACCTAGGGCAGCAGTATAGTGTATCATACTGTACTGTTCATATAGTTCATATATACCTAGGGCAGCAGTATAGTATATCATACTGTACTGTCCTTCACTGTACTGTTCATATAGTTCATATATACCTAGGGCAGCAGTATAGTATATCATACTGTACTGTCCTTCACTGTACTGTTCATATAGTTCATATATACCTAGGGCAGCAGTATAGTATATCATACTGTACTGTCCTTCACTGTACTGTTCATATAGTTCATATATACCTAGGGCAGCAGTATAGTATATCATACTGTACTGCCCTTTACTTTACTGTTCATATAGTTCATATATACCTAGGGCAGCAGTATAGTATATCATACTGTACTGCCCTTCATTGTACTGTTCATATAGTTCATATATACCTAGGGCAGCAGTATAGTATATCATACTGTAATGCCCTTCACTGTACTGTTCATATAGTTCATATATACCTAGGGCAGCAGTATAGTATATCATACTGTACTGCCCTTCACTGTACTGTTCATATAGTTCATATATACCTAGGGCAGCAGTATAGTATATCATACTGTACTGCCCTTCACTGTACTGTTCATATAGTTCATATATACCTAGGGCAGCAGTATAGTATGTCATACTGTACTGTCCTTCACTGTACTGTTCATATAGTTCATATATACCTAGGGCAGCAGTATAGTATATCATACTGTACTGCCCTTCACTGTACTGTTCATATAGTTCATATATACCTAGGGCAGCAGTATAGTATATCATACTGTACTGCCCTTCACTGTACTGTTCATATAGTTCATATATACCTAGGGCAGCAGTATAGTATGTCATACTGTACTGCCCTTCACTGTACTGTTCATATAGTTCATATATACCTAGGGCAGCAGTATAGTATGTCATACTGTACGCCCTTCACTGTACTGTTCATATAGTTCATATATACCTAGGGCAGCAGTATAGTATGTCATACTGTACTGCCCTTCACTGTACTGTTCATATAGTTCATATATACCTAGGGCAGCAGTATAGTATGTCATACTGTACTGCCCTTCACTGTACTGTTCATATAGTTCATATATACCTAGGGCAGCAGTATAGTGTGTCATACTGTACTGCCCTTCACTGTACTGTTCATATAGTTCATATATACCTAGGGCAGCAGTATAGTATGTCATACTGTACTGCCCTTTACTGTAAGGTTCATATAGTTCATATATACCTAGGGCAGCAGTATAGTGTATCATACTGTACTGCCCTTCACTGTACTGTTCATATAGTTCATATATACCTAGGGCAGCAGTATAGTGTATCATACTGTACTGTTCATATAGTTCATATATACCTAGGGCAGCAGTATAGTATATCATACTGTACTGTCCTTCACTGTACTGTTCATATAGTTCATATATACCTAGGGCAGCAGTATAGTATATCATACTGTACTGTCCTTCACTGTACTGTTCATATAGTTCATATATACCTAGGGCAGCAGTATAGTATATCATACTGTACTGTCCTTCACTGTACTGTTCATATAGTTCATATATACCTAGGGCAGCAGTATAGTATATCATACTGTACTGCCCTTTACTTTACTGTTCATATAGTTCATATATACCTAGGGCAGCAGTATAGTATATCATACTGTACTGCCCTTCATTGTACTGTTCATATAGTTCATATATACCTAGGGCAGCAGTATAGTATATCATACTGTACTGCCCTTCACTGTACTGTTCATATAGTTCATATATACCTAGGGCAGCAGTATAGTATATCATACTGTACTGCCCTTCACTGTACTGTTCATATAGTTCATATATACCTAGGGCAGCAGTATAGTATATCATACTGTACTGCCCTTCACTGTACTGTTCATATAGTTCATATATACCTAGGGCAGCAGTATAGTATGTCATACTGTACTGTCCTTCACTGTACTGTTCATATAGTTCATATATACCTAGGGCAGCAGTATAGTATATCATACTGTACTGCCCTTCACTGTACTGTTCATATAGTTCATATATACCTAGGGCAGCAGTATAGTATATCATACTGTACTGCCCTTCACTGTACTGTTCATATAGTTCATATATACCTAGGGCAGCAGTATAGTATGTCATACTGTACTGCCCTTCACTGTACTGTTCATATAGTTCATATATACCTAGGGCAGCAGTATAGTATGTCATACTGTACTGCCCTTCACTGTACTGTTCATATAGTTCATATATACCTAGGGCAGCAGTATAGTATGTCATACTGTACTGCCCTTCACTGTACTGTTCATATAGTTCATATATACCTAGGGCAGCAGTATAGTATGTCATACTGTACTGCCCTTCACTGTACTGTTCATATAGTTCATATATACCTAGGGCAGCAGTATAGTGTGTCATACTGTACTGCCCTTCACTGCAGGGGCGGCTCGTGGCATAGGGCTGCCGGACTGCAGCCCCCTCAAAAAGAAAAAAAGAAAGAAAAAGAAATGAAAAAATAAAAAAAATATTTTTTTAAAATTCGGACTTCGCATGCGCATAGACCGAGTCCCGCTTATCGGTCTATGCGCATGCTCAGGGCAGCCCGCCGTCCCCATAGGGGACACAAGGAGCGTCTGTGCACTTTTACAGTGCACAGACCCGCCAGGATTACGGACGATCCGAACTGCAAGAGGAGCAGCAGGGACTCGGGACAGTGCCTCAGGGATCTCGCCGGCGTCGGGAAGGAGCATGTGGATCTCGCGGGTCTTCAGTGTTGGGCGGGAAGGATGTATGGATTGTAATGGACGTTAACTCTGGATGTATTCATTCAGGTAAGGTGCCTTTCAATTTACAATGTTTATTTTTCTTTGTGTATGGTGCTTGTGCTTTACTGGAGTTTGTGTATGGTGCTTGTGCTTTACTGGAGTTTGTGTATGGTGCTTGTGCTTTACTGGAGTTTGTGTATGGTGCTTGTGCTTTACTGGAGTTTGTGTATGGTGCTTGTGCTTTACTGGAGTTTGTGTATGGTGCTTGTGCTTTACTGGAGTTTGTGTATGGTGCTTGTGCTTTACTGGAGTTTGTGTATGGTGCTTGTGCTTTACTGGAGTTTGTGTATGGTGCTTGTGCTTTACTGGTGTGTGTGTGTGTGTGTGTGTGTGTGTGTGTGTGTGTGTGTGTGTGTGTGTGTGTGTGTGTGTGTGTGTGTGTGTGTGTGTGTGTGTGTGAAAATGCCCCAGGTGCTTATGGTGGTGTGGTAGGGAATGCCTCAGGCTTGAACCCTGTACCCTGTATGCAGGTGTTAAAGACTTGAGTTCCCTACCCACCACCATTTGTAAAAAATTTCAGATTTTTACCTCATATTTGATCTGATCTGTTCCTCATAATATCTGTGGTTTGTAAATGTTGTAATGCTTGATATTTGATGGTGTAGTAGTAGCATTGTTGCCTCACAGCTGCAGGTTCTTGGGTTTGATTCTTGGCTGGGGTTCCTTCTTTGTGGGGTCTGTATCTTCTCCCTGTGTTTGTGTGGGTTTGCTTTTGTGCCTCCCATGTTACAAAGACATGTCTGCATTATTTCTTCCTGGGCCCCCGCTGAAAATTTGTTTATTTGTTCCAAGTCAGACTGTCCTGATTATAAAATGTTAAATAAAATTGATAGGCATTTGAATTTCAGACTTAAGGGTTTCTGAATGTTTAATTCCCTGCATTTGATGGTGCAGTGGTAGTATTGTTGCCTCACAGCTATAGGTTTTCTGGTTTGATTCTTGGTTGGGGTGGCTTCTGTGTGGAGTCTGCATCTCCTGCCTGTGTTTGTGTGGATTTGCTCTGGTGCCCTGCCATTTTACAAAGATGTGTCTGCAGTTTTAATCCCTCGTCTCTGCTGAAAATTGTTTTGTTCCGTCCGCAGTAAATTTGACAGGCATTTGAATTTCAGACTTCAGGTTTCTGAATGTTTAATTCCTTGCAGATTTGATGGTGCAGTGGTAGTATTGTTGCCTCACAGCTATAGGTTTTCTGGTTTGATTCTTGGTTGGGGTGGCTTCTGTGTGGAGTCTGCATCTCCTGCCTGTGTTTGTGTGGATTTGCTCTGGTGCCCTGCCATTTTACAAAGATGTGTCTGCAGTTTTAATCCCTCGTCTCTGCTGAAAATTGTTTTTGTTCTGTCCGCAGTAAATTTGACAGGCATTTGAATTTCAGACTTCAGGTTTCTGAATGTTTAATTCCTTGCAGATTTGATGGTGCAGTGGTAGTATTGTTGCCTCACAGCTATAGGTTTTCTGGTTTGATTCTTGGTTGGGGTGGCTTCTGTGTGGAGTCTGCATCTCCTGCCTGTGTTTGTGTGGATTTGCTCTGGTGCCCTGCCATTTTACAAAGATGTGTCTGCAGTTTTAATCCCTCGTCTCTGCTGAAAATTGTTTTTGTTCTGTCCGCAGTAAATTTGACAGGCATTTGAATTTCAGACTTCAGGTTTCTGAATGTTTAATTCCTTGCAGATTTGATGGTGCAGTGGTAGTATTGTTGCCTCACAGCTATAGGTTTTCTGGTTTGATTCTTGGTTGGGGTGGCTTCTGTGTGGAGTCTGCATCTCCTGCCTGTGTTTGTGTGGATTTGCTCTGGTGCCCTGCCATTTTACAAAGATGTGTCTGCAGTTTTAATCCCTGCGTCTCTGCTGAAAATTGTTTTTGTTCTGTCCGCAGTAAATTTGACAGGCATTTGAATTTCAGACTTCAGGTTTCTGAATGTTTAATTCCTTGCAGATTTGATGGTGCAGTGGTAGTATTGTTGCCTCACAGCTATAGGTTTTCTGGTTTGATTCTTGGTTGGGGTGGCTTCTGTGTGGAGTCTGCATCTCCTCCATGTGTTTGTGTGGATTTGCTCTGGTGCCCTGCCATTTTACAAAGGCGTGTCTGCAGTTTTAATCCCTGCTGAAAATTGGTTTTGTTCTGTCCGCAGTAAAATTGACAGGCATTTGAATTTCAGACTTCAGGTTTCTGAATGTTTAATTCCTTGCATAATTGATGGTGCGGTGGTAGTATTGTTGCCTCACAGCTATAGGTTTTCTGGTTTGATTCTTGGTTGGGGTGGCTTCTGTTTGGAGTCTGCATCTCCTGCCTGTGTTTGTGTGGATTTGCTCTGGTGCCCTGCCATTTTACAAAGATGTGTCTGCAGTTTTAATCCCTCGTCTCTGCTGAAAATTGTTTTGTTCTGTCCGCAGTAAAATTGACAGGCATTTGAATTTCAGACTTCAGGTTTCTGAATGTTTAATTCCTTGTATAATTGATGGTGCAGTGATAGTATTGTTACCTCACAACTATAGGTTTTCTGGTTTGATTCTTGGTTGGGGTGGCTTCTGTCTGCATCTCCTCCCTGTATTTGTGTGGATTTGCTCTGGTGCCCTGCCATTTTGCAAAGACGTGTCTGCAGTATTAATCCCTGCATCTCTGCTGAAAATTGTTTTTGTTCTGTCCGCAGTAAAATTGACAGGCATTTGAATTTCAGACTTCAGGTTTCTGAATGTTTGATTCCTTGCAGATTTGATGGTGCAGTGGTAGTATTGTTGCCTCACAGCTATAGGTTTTCTGGTTTGATTCTTGGTTGGGGTGGCTTCTGTGTGGAGTCTGCATCTCCTCCATGTGTTTGTGTGGATTTGCTCTGGTGCCCTGCCATTTTACAAAGACGTGTCTGCAGTTTTAATCCCTGCTGAAAATTGGTTTTGTTCTGTCCGCAGTAAAATTGACAGGCATTTGAATTTCAGACTTCAGGTTTCTGAATGTTTAATTCCTTGCATAATTGATGGTGCGGTGGTAGTATTGTTGCCTCACAGCTATAGGTTTTCTGGTTTGATTCTTGGTTGGGGTGGCTTCTGTTTGGAGTCTGCATCTCCTGCCTGTGTTTGTGTGGATTTGCTCTGATGCCCTGCCATTTTACAAAGACGTGTCTGCAGTATTAATCCCTCGTCTCTGCTGAAAATTGTTTTGTTCTGTCCAGTAGAATTGACCGGCATTTGAACCTCAAACTTCATGTTCTTCAGAATACATAGTCGCACAACTCTTTTTTCTACCAATTTTCTAAGTTTATAAGATGAATATTTTAAATTTGTCCCTATTTTGGGACTGTATTACCCCATTATTGGCTTCGTCCAGGTTTTTGTGCTAAGGTTGACAGCTATGGCAAGAACTGAATTCACTGAATATGGACTGTAGAATTGTGCATATTTACTGATAAAGGTGCACTGTAGAATTGTGCATATTTACTGATAATGGTGGACTGTAGAATTGTGCATATTTACTAATAATGGTGGACTGTGGAATTGTGCATATTTACTAATAATGGTGGACTGTAGAATTGTGTATATTTACTAATAATGGTGGACTGTGGAAGTCTGAGTAGACTTTTTATGATAAATGTTCTCAACTGGGCAGTTTTGCCATTATGGGTGCATATGTTTTGTTTCATTGCTTACTGGAAAAATGTTCAAAACAAATTTAAAACACCCTCTAACAAGTGTACTGTATTGTACAAGGAATATAATTTTAGTACAATGAGGAAGGTGTATCAAAGAGCACATGTATGTTTCATATGCAAGGGGCCTATGATTCAAAACAGCCCAAAATTAATCTTTATCTGCCACTGGCAAAATGTATTTTCTTTGAATGTGGGTTTCAATGAATGTGAGTTTCAAGGGCAGAGAAGTTTTAATGCTAAGTTTTCATTGTGAGACTACATTGCTTTGTTTAACAGATTACTTAATGTTTGTGCTGTAAAATACAAAATAAAACTTTCAAATGAAGTCCAATCATTGAAGTAAAGCAGTATGCACATTAGTGTTTATGGTAAATGGAGTGAAATAGCCAAGTAATGGTTAATTGGAATGGCTGCAGAGGCTCCAGTTCAACCATTATTTTGTCAGGGGGGGGAAGGGCAGCAAACTCAGACAGGCCCAGCTGAACTATACCTGCCAACTGTTCAGATCCCCAAAGAGTGAATAGATTTTGCTTCTTATTTTTGGTTTGTTGTTCATAAAATTTGTAGTTTTAATTCCTAAATGATTTGCCAGAAGTCACTAAATAATAAGTTTCAGACTTCATAACCTTCATAAAATGCATGTTAAAGTAAGAGCCGTTCTATCAACTGTCTCAATTTATACAAGAGCAATTTTAGTACTGTTTATATGTGCCCCAATATATTTGGCCTTGTTCAGATTTACTGCATTAACAGGTTGAGAGGTACATGCAAATAAATTGCTTTATAGAATTAGGCATAGCCAACCTCTCAACTGTCCCCAATTTTTGGCTCAAAATGTTGCTCTTCCCCTAATAATCCCTCCATAAAATAGCAATTTTGGAAGAAAACATGGAGGGTTTACAATTAAGAAATAACTGTAATAATCAAAGTTATAGATTACTTGAAATGCATGTAGATTCTTTTATTTTGTCAGCTGCTCAAGGTAGCAGTACTAATATTAAAGTGTCCCTTCTTTGACAGGTAGAAGCTGTATTGTGTGTCTATTTTATATTTTGCATCACATTTTGGTCCATTTTTCATAAAATTGTGTTTTTTGGCAAATTAGTGACAAATCACTAAAGACTGAAGTTAGAAATGACAGACATTTGAGTTTCAGATTTTATACCCTTCAGAAAATTCATACTAATGCAAGACCTATTCTATTATCTTTCTAAGTTTATTAGAGCAATATTTAAAAATTGTCCTTCTTGTTGTGCCTTTGTCCCACTTCTGTGTATGGCTTTGTCCAGATTTCTTGCTCTTGAAGTTGAGAGGTATGACAAATGTGTCAGGGCCATCACAGTCAGCCAGAGAGATTTCAAATTGTGACATGCTTGTTGCACCCCACTCCCCATGTAGTGACTCTGGATGTGTCCAAGCAAGGCAAGGAGTAGTTGTATCTACCTTGGATGGGAGGACACACTGCATAAGTACTACAGTGGCTTTTCATCTGTCCTTGATTTTGCAGAATGGTCTGGTTTCTGTCATATTTTTGTACTGTTGATTTATGCTTATTACTCAAAGTGCCTGTTGCTCTGTGTTTAAGTAGCAATGCTTTAATGACCATAAGGTAAGCTTGTCTGACATCGTAAGATGCAAGTAAGCTTTAATAAGCATACTGTTAAAGAATTGCCAACATTGAAAGCCTTTCTGTTGTTGCCATGCAGAGAATACTTGACTAGATAATGTATAAGCCTTGGGTATTAAAGGACAGGATTCCATTATTTTAAAAAGCTCATTACACTTGTTGGAGACTTCCAGTCATCTCTACAGGCTTTACCCGTAAACTAAACAGAATGCCAATCATGTGTGGTCCATAACCTGTACAGTAATCCTTTAAGCAATGTATCTTGAGCTTGTTTCTTGTTTGCTTTTCATTTTTACTTTTATCATGTTTTCCCCATGAAACGTTGTCAGGCAGCAGGTCTTTTTGGATAAGAAACATTTTTACAAGTGGGGGCATCACATAGATTTCTACTTTCAGCATGTTGCTTGGTACTTTAATAAAGCTGAATATATTATAATTAGAACTGCAGTGCAAGGAGAAGTAGTTTGAGTTGAGTGCTTCTGGTTTTTCTTATACTTGATTTTGACTGGCATTCCAGTAATGTATTTAAAAGTAATTTATTTTTCATGCCTCACAACCTTTTGTTTCCATCTAGATATTAAGTAAGCTGTCATGCAGCCAATGCATTGAAATATTTTTATTCTTCTACACTTATTTTTGTCTTGATTGGACTTTCATAATGATGGTTTGCCACCCAGGGCAGCGTATTTAATTAAAGTTAGTTTTTTTGTGGTTTTGTGCATAGCTCCTCCCCTTTGTGGTTGACCACACCCCTTCCCTTTGACCCCGCCCATTCAGCGTCTCCTGCAGCCCCCCTGTGATTTGAAGTCACCAGCCGCCACTGCTTCACTGTAAGGTTCATATAGTTCATATATACCTAGGGCAGCAGTATAGTGTGTCATACTGTACTGCCCTTCACTGTACTGTTCATATAGTTCATATATACCTAGGGCAGCAGTATAGTGTGTCATACTGTACTGCCCTTCACTGTACTGTTCATATAGTTCATATATACCTAGGGCAGCAGTATAGTGTGTCATACTGTACTGCCCTTCACTGTACTGTTCATATAGTTCATATATACCTAGGGCAGCAGTATAGTGTGTCATACTGTACTGCCCTTCACTGTACTGTTCATATAGTTCATATATACCTAGGGCAGCAGTATAGTGTGTCATACTGTACTGCCCTTCACTGTAAGGTTCATATAGTTCATATATACCTAGGGCAGCAGTATAGTGTATCATACTGTACTGCCCTTCACTGTACTGTTCATATAGTTCATATATACCTAGGGCAGCAGTATAGTATGTCATACTGTACTGCCCTTCACTGTACTGTTCATATAGTTCATATATACCTAGGGCAGCAGTATAGTATGTCATACTGTACTGCCCTTTACCATACGAGTGATTCTTATGTACCTAGAACAGCAGCTCTTTGCTCCCCTTATTAGGGCCATGCTGCACTACACTGTAGAAGTGGTTCATTATGTACCTTGAGTAGACCTTCATTGGGCAGGTTCTTGAAGTTAAACAAATTCTTGAGCTTGATTTTTCAAATGTCACTTTTTTAAGCTGCATGAGCTTTTGTTATTACCTTTTTTCTTTTTAGGACACTAGAAATCAGATAAACCAACTGGTCTCTGTTTTTTTGGAAGAAAATAACCTGTCAGTACTGGAGTGACTAGCGAACAGTCCTTGCCTCCCAGCATCGGTGTGCCTCTGTGGTCTACACTTTCGCTGTCAGATTTATTAGCATATAAGCTTGAGCAGATTTGCAGTCAGATGGCTACCTTTGCTTTCTTTAAGTCCCTTGCATTGTCTAAGCTGGGATCCCAAAAAATTAAGACCTTTTGATTCAAAACATGCATTCAGTTTACTTTACCTCAGTAACTTTTCCACCATTACTAATTGCAATGGTATTCTCCTACTGGGAAGCTGCAGTCTTTGGATTCCAGTGTTGTCAATCCCAAGAGAAATGGTAATGAATTTGGTGATGCATGGTCAGAACCCACATTGCCCCTTTATGGAATTATTTAAGGATGGATAATAAGAACCTGCATTGCCCTTTAATGAAACTGTAATATTTAGCAGCAGTTGATGACCTCCCCTGACTTGTTCTGCCTGTACATCCCCATACTTTACTCTGCTCTTCTATGTTAGTGGTATCAGCTTTAGCTTCATGGACCCCTCCCCATGTTTTGTGACAGAAATGGTCGTATAAGTGAAGTTTATTTTCTTCCTCACTTAAAGGAGAACTGTCAATGTTATCTGTTCCGCCTGTGTAGATCTAAATGTTTAGATGGCTTTAGTCCTAAATCTTGATGTTAGACTAATGAGTGACCACTTCTGAAAGTCTAAAGATCAAGATCTCTGTCCATCAAATTTAATATTAATGCATCTGCACACATACGCACTAAACTCCGTCAACACTCAACATCCATGCATCAAAACATACACAAAAACATACAGTATACTTCTTAACATGGGGACATGCCCCTCCCCGACCTCCTTGGGGATGGAATAATTCTCACCTGCCATCCCCTAAACTTATATAATCAACTCAGAAGATCATACCATCTTGATGAAAGTGCCACTCTGGGCTCAGAGTTACACAGCAAACACCCATCTTTCACATCCTTCATAAGGCCTGCACTCATCTTCCGTGGTACACACAACACAGCTTTCCTGACACACACTGTATCCCCTACTTACACACACACACACACACACACACACACACACACACACACACACACACACACGCTCTGCATGCTTCTGACCACTCACTTCAAACCTTGCCTGCAGAAAACCCACCTTACAAGTTCTAAGTCTCACACCTGCACACATACACACAGGTGCATATATACAAACCTAGCATCCATCTTGTATAGCAACAAGCAGTTACTAGATAAGACAAACACTGCATTTATATTGCATCCACTGTGTTTATATTTGCACACTTGTAAAGTCGAGTAAAGTTCACCTTCAACCACTTAGAAATGAACAAGCCAGTACTCAACCACTAGTGCTACAGTGTAAAAGATATCACCCCTCTAAAATGGCTTTTCCAGCCGACTTACATATGCCACTTTTCCTTCCTTGGTTCTTCTACTAGCTTTCTCTGCATTCCTTACATGGTTCCTCTGTGTAATGTTTGATATAAGACTATCAAATTGATGTATCTGTCTACTTCTGCCAACTCTTTTTGTGTTCTCATATCATATCCTTTTACTTCTGTTGTAGTTTGCAGTTCTGAATAGCAAATGCTCCATATTTGCTGTCTTAAATTGTTGAGTCTATCTGTACCTCTGCCTTATCTCCTTTTTGTGGTTTGTTGTCATCCCTATTTATTTATTCCACTCTGTTGTTCAAAACTGAATTTACTCCGTATTTAATTTGTGTGCTGTTCTCTCCTTTCTTCTTAATGACACATCTTTATTGTCTGTGCAAACTTCTTCTGTAATCTGTATCATCATTATCACCATCACGATTAAAGCTGAGCATTGAGTTTATATTTAGGTAATGAGTACTCTCGTAATTCATGTTGTACCATAATTTTAGTGTGTATTGCATTGCAACAGGTGTTGGACATTGCTTGCTGTCTTCTTTTCAGACAGCATAACTGAGTCTCCAAGCATGCTTATTGCAAAAGTTGATGACTTGTCACCACTGTATATACTTATATGTCTTGACTAATAGCAAGCTAAATTAATTCATTTCTATATTTTGTGCTCATTCATATCTCTCAATTTGTTTTGCTTCTAGTGCATTTCATCTGTATACCTCAAAGTGTTTGTTCCCCTAGAATATAGCCAGTGTTACTGTATTTATGAATTTGTTGTTCTTTGGTCAACTAGGATCATGGACTGATCACACAGTGACCTGTTTCAGTCTTTGCTCAGGTTATGCATTGCAAAAATAGCATGCAAAATACAACAGTTGCGACAACCCCACTTAAAACTGGGTCAGTAACTAAGGAGCCTCAATCCTCACCACTTTCTTCGGTAAGGGAGCGTCACTGAAAGCAGGGATAGAAATACAGAATTTCCCCTAAGAGTACACCGAGAACAAGCTCCAAACCTGGAACTGGACTATACGCTTCACTCCAGGTCCCCAAATGAATCTTTGCACTAATCACTGCAGAGCACTGTGTCCCTGTTCTAGGTATTTGACACACTCACTCTTAAGTATTTGTTATTCACACATACAAATAGTCTTGGGAAAGACTAGCACAGATTCACCTGCTGTGTCTTCTTTCCCAAATTACAAGGTAATGGCTGCCACCATTTGAATACCACAGTACCCTTCAAAAGGGGTGTTTAATTATATTGGGTAAAATAAATATTAATATAAATGGTAGCATGTAATCCCAGCAGTAAGAGTTTTCAGAGTGGCCCTGGTGTTATCGCAATAAGCATAAACACTCTCAGGTTACTAAAACTACTTTCTGAATAACCAGCCACAATAAAAAAGTTAGTAAAATATTTGATAGTAAATAAAATGATTTAAAACATGTATACACTGAATAACTGATTCTAATGAACCACAGAGTTTCACACACAGTAATTATGAAAATAACAATGTCGGATAGGTTTCACACTGATTGTAGAAAAACTCTTAACTATCTAAGTATAGTTCCCTAACTATCTAAAGATTAACTGCCCCTGTCTAATCTAATTAACTCATCAAGGCAAGATGATATTCTTACTTCTGCCAGGCAAAATAAAAATTTATGCCCACTCTTCAAGCTGTTGTCTGGTCCTCAGCGACTGGAAAAACAACTCCTACTATTATTGCTGAACAGATCTGAAAAAAATGGGTGATTACTGATCTGCCACAATGTCTTTCCCACATTTTAAATAGTCTGAAATGCATAACAACTAGCAGTACTATTATATCTGATGTTGTCAGTTTTCATTTATTCCTCAACAACCACTGTACTACTCTGGAAATAACTACAACAACAACAATCACTAAACTTTAACTGACTCAGAACTTGCTTTTATAGCAGAAATTTTTAAAAGTCGCAGAAAGCTGTTATGAGAATTCTGCTCTCTCATGCCAGACTTTAAAAAGTAAACAAAACAGCTGCTTTGGAAATTCTATTCCTTTTAGCCCTGGCACATGATGGTATCACATCTAGGTCAGCTGATTGACATAACCTACATTCAGAATTCTTTTTTAAAAAAACATATAAATTTGGTGACCCAGAAGAACACTGATTGAAATATCTTACATAAATCAAAGTAATAATCAAAAAACAAACATATTTACAAAATTATGGCTAGTCATGCTGGCATATATAACATAGGGTAATTTATAATTATTTACAAGTACTTATAAATCTTTAGCCAATCATGCTAGCACAGATAACAATGTCTAATATCCTCACAACAGTATACTACAAACGTTAGTTTACCACATGCAATATGTTGGTCTAGTATACAGCCATTAGTTGGATTGCTACTTGAAGTATTTTGATATAGTGCAGTTATTAGTACATATAACAACATGGTTAGTAAATGGTTACAGAACTGTGAGGTATCAAAATAATAGTATAGAGCAGCATCTAACATTTTTTCTGAGTAATTCAAATGTCCTGCCTACCTAATTCTCCTAAATGATACAACTAAACAAAACTTAGTTTACAGAAACTTACTTAAGAGTATAATTTGACTACGCAAACTATGTTTCTAGTATTCACAGTATTTACATAACCTGTGCTGTAGCAGAGTACAGAGGGAGTATCATGCACATATAGGCATATTTCAAACATACCAGATAGAGATGAATGGTCTACAATCTGACTTTGAATGTTAACTAACAACAGTATTCCTCAGATGGAATGCTAACTGCATTGTGTTTATTCCTAGGTGATATGTCATCACTGTACTTATTGCATGACTTCTATATTTCTCTGTATCTTTCTGCCCCAGAGCATTTCCCCATGGGCTACCAATGAAAATGTGCCCTACCCTGTGAGACATTTAAATTATCAAAGCATAAGTGAGTTATATAATTAATAGCCACAGTTTCTTTCCCACATTTTAAATAGTCTGAAATGCATAGCAACTAGCAGTACTATTATATCTGATGTCAGTTTTCATTCATTCCTCAACTAATGGGATCGGATCTGATCCTCTGATGTGACTCAACTGTTATACCAGCTTGTGGCCTCCAACAAACTCTTGAGCTCCTTCCCCTACCCATAGTGCACCATCCCTAACATCCCTCAGATCTTGTTTGCCGCTTTTGTGTCTAGACGTGGTCACCTTCAGCTCTCGAGTGTACAGTGAGAGACAAGTCCCTTTTTGTTTTTTTCTTATCCAATATTCTCTAGTTAAAACTATTTCCTTAATTTTTAATATTTGCTTCTAATTTTAAGTCATTTCTAACTTCTCTTATTATAGACTTTGAGTGCAATCTTTCCTACCATCATTGGTAGGCCTAACCCTCCTTCCGTGTTCCCTTTTAGACTTAATGTATTGCTCTTTTTGTCATAGCTGGTATCTCTTTTCCTCAACAAGTTAATTGTAGTTCTTTAATACCATTATTGGTATTTAACCTCCCCTCTCCTTCTGTTTAAAAAGAAGTTTACCTTATTCTTCTTTGGTTAAGTTAACTTTCTCTTTAAAAATGTCTAATAAAGGTCCGACAGGATTTAAGAAGTGTGAAAAATGTGGACATAAGTTGCCTTATTCAGACTGTGTGTATATTGCTAGGGTCCGGAGCACTTAAATCAAGATTGTACTATTCTGTCATGATTATTTTGCTTGGGTCTGGAGCACTTAAATCAGGATTATACTATCTGTTGTGGGTTCAACCCCCAAGCACTTGCTGACAGGAAGAACAAATTGATTTTAAAAGGTTTGCTACCAACTTCCTTTTCTGAGGCCATTACTGGGGTTCAGTCCCCCAAGCACAAATCCAAAGAGCTTTCAAAAAAGTCTAAGCCTTCTGAATCTCCAGCTTCATCTTCATCTGAACCGAGAAAGAAGAAAGAGAAAGTGGATCCGAAGTTACTTACAATCCGACCTTCATCAGATCCGATCAAATATATCTCAGATCCTACATCCTTGGATCACAAATCATTACCAAGGACAACCTATTCTCCAAGTCTGGATCCAGTCCCATCCAGAGTGCCCTCTCCCTTTTTAGAGAGGCATCCCAAATTGCCATCCCTAGTATCCTCTCGTTCCTCTAGGAGTCTCATAGAAGCAGATATGGAGAGGATGAGGAGGAAATTCTTCACTGAACAAATTCAGATGGGTGTTCTCATGGTTCCTACCCCCTACAGGTCAGGAAGTCTGATCATGTACTACTACACCCATTACAGCTCCTTATGTAATCCAACCTGTGGTTTTACAGTCCTCGTATCTGATCATTCCAGGTCCATCTGGTTCGGATATGAAGAGAGCACTGTCTTCAGATCCAAATACTGCTCTGAGTGTACCTACTCTGACACCCTCAGAGCAGGATGACTGTCTAAGCCGAAGCATCCCTGTCAGATCCGTGAGGATGGAGTCAACTCTGAGGTATTCGGAGCCATATCTTCCACTCGGAGCTTTGGCACTGGACACCTTGGCTCCAAATTCCACCTCAGGTGGATTGTTCTTGAGACGGAGGGAGTTAACGAGCCAGAAACTCGCTTTCTCAGCTCCATTGTCTTCCTTCCCTCCAGAGTGATCTGCTTTTCAGGTTGTGAAGAGAGTGTTCTCTGCTGCAAAAGTTCAGATGGGTCCTTCCCCCTCGGATCCACCCTGTACTTCACAGATGACTTTGCACCATGGCCCTCAACATTCTACCCCACAGGAACAGTCAGGCCAAAGCTTCCAGACAACCCAGCAGAGTATTAAGATCTCTTCTGATACTTCGCAGACCACCCCCACCGAAGGAGTCCCTAGGAAGGGAAATTGCAATAAGATGCACTTGGACTCTCCTCAGGAGTCAGTCACTGAGGATACTGATTTCGATGAGGGAGAGGGGTCCCCAAAATCACCACCTCATGCCTCATTTGGAGACGTTCTGGAGATCCTTAAGCAGAAGGGTGGCTGGTCTTCCAAAGACTCATCTCTGGAAGAATTAAGTATTTCTGGAAGCCTTTGGGTGTGGACCGTCTGCCTCCTGGGTTATTTTGCCCGCCGATGAGCTCATTGATTTGATCTCTAGGCAGGTATGGAAGGAGCCTGATATGATTAAGCCAATCCCCAAGAGACCAGACCAGATTCTGACTCCACCAGTAGGCAGAGAATTTTGGGTTAAAGGGGTTCCAGTAGATGCCATAGTCATGGCAGCAGCTACAACAAAAGGAACTCGTGGAACAGAATTCAACTGTCCATCCCCCTAATAGAGAGTCTAAGGTGATAGATTTGGGAACCATGTTTATGTTTCAGTGACTTTTGCACTCAGATCGCTGAACTATCTGGCAAAATTTTATGAGACTTCAAAGAGATTTGATTAAAGAGCTATCAGAGTCTTTTTCAAAAGCTAAAACTGCTGAGGGTCAATCTTCAGTAGTCTCTCAGTTGGCTACCCTACAAGCTATATCTAATTCTTCCATGAGGCTCATCTTCCATGCTGCAAAAGGCCCCTCACAGGCTGCAGGTTCAGGTATTTCCATCAGGAAGCATGTCTGTATGCGTCTGTGTGATTTTATGTAACCCTCCAAGTCTTCTTTATACTCCATTTGCTGGCACTTTTTTGTTTGGCCCCACAGTAAAGGATATACTCCCCAGGGGTGAGAAAGATGGAAAGACCCTCTCTGGAGTGGGTGTGCATTTTTCATCCCCTGAAGGGACCTTTTCCTGCAGTTGATTTGACGGTCAACAAATGTGGT
Organism: Protopterus annectens; assembly: GCF_019279795.1. Taxonomy (NCBI): domain Eukaryota; kingdom Metazoa; phylum Chordata; order Ceratodontiformes; family Protopteridae; genus Protopterus; species Protopterus annectens. The sequence continues at coordinate 739,339,886 of NC_056743.1, forward strand.
TCAGAAAAACTGAGTCCTTTCCAGGACACACATTGGAGGTGGTTCCCCCAATGGCAGAGGGGGGAACGATAATGAGAGCCAATGCCCCCATGGCAGAGGGGGGAACGATAATGAGAGCCAATGCCCCCATGGCAGAGGAGGCCTGCAAAACTGGGGATCTTAGGTTCATAGGTAGGTACTAGGATATCGGCCCTGGGGACTATACAAGCCCAGCCAAAAAGGTACCCTGGCTTTTGCCACCCAAGAAAATTGTTTTCCTGTGCCACTGTCAAGCAGAGCCACAGAGGTGATCTCCGGGGTGAATTTCCTATTTCCCATCCAATCATCAAGATTTTTTTTTGAAGAGTGCTAATGAGGAGCTTTGTTTGATATAGATAGGTAGTTTATTCCAGAGTATGGGAAGTCTCTGGGACAGGAATTTATCCCTCCAGCATGTTCTGTTTATTGTGGTGACAAGGTTTAGGTCCCTAGAGCGTGTAGCTCAGAGGTATTGAGATTTCTTTAAGTGAAGCCTGTCCAACAGCTCTGGGTTTGACATAGCTTTGTATGTTAGGCAGAGATCACCTCTGAGTAGGCGATATGCGACAGAGTAAAGCTGGAGTTTTTTTGAGACGGTCTGCATAGGGCATCTGTTTGAGGCTGGTAATTCTCTTTGTGAGGTATTTCTGCAGCCTTTCCAGTTGTTGTAGATGTCTTGTGAGGTACATACCAAAAGAGACGTTGTACTCTATAATGGGTCTAATGAGTGATGAGTGGAGGGGAACAATGACCTCTTTTTTTCTGGATGAGAAATCTTTTGTGATGAGGTGTGCCATGTAGAAGGATTTCCTGACTACTGTGGCGATGTGATTATCAAAGGAGAGACTACTGTCCACCTGTGTCCCAAGGTCTCTTATCACACTTTTGGTGTTAAGTATACTACCGCCTATGTTGTAGTTCATGGGTATAGAGTTTTTACCAAAGGGGATGACAGTGCACTTTTTGGCATTGAGCTTGAGACCATGGCTTTGACACCAGGCATCTGTCTCAGTGAGGCCTTTTTGTAGGATGTCCACATAGTTAGGAGTTTCAGTTATGGCTCCTAGTTTGCAGTCATCTAAGACCTTCTGTGTTAGCCTGTACTTCAGAGAAGTAGATACCAAACAGGAGAGGACCCAGGACTGAACCCTGTGGTACTCCACTTGTCACTGGTCTGCAGTCGGATTTGGAGTCTGCTACTTTCACAGTGTGGGTTCTGTCAGTGAGCCAGTTGGCAACCCATCTTGTGACATAGGGATTTATACCTAGTTTATCTATAATTCCAGAGTGGGGGGTGGTGTTGAAAGCCTTGGCAAGATCTAGATAGGCTGTGTGAACCACCTTACTCTTGGCTACGGCTTTGGTGACTGCTTCAAAGAAGTATATCAGGTTTAGGAGACACGATCTGCCTTTTACAAACCCAAACTGGGTGGGGTACAGAGTTTGGAGATTACCAATGTCTTTGTTTATAAGTTCCATGATGATACGTTCCATGGCCTTGCAGACCAGGCTCGTCAGGCTAATGGGGCGGTAGTTCCCAGGGTCCATGGTGGCTCCCCGCTTGTGGAGTGGGATAACCGTCACTGTGCTCCATTCAGCAAGCACAAAGCCTGAGGTGAGGCTATGATTGAACATGGTACTTAGGTGAGGTGTCAGTTTGTTCTGTAGTTCGTGTAGAATGCAGCCTGGGATGTTGTCTGGTCCTATGGATGCTGTGTTCTTGGCTTTGGAGAGTGTGGTTTTTACCTGTGCAGCCATGATTATAGGAACTTTGCATTTTTCTTGTATAGAGATGGGCTCTTTAGGGGGTGGGAGGAGGGTAAAGTTAGCACTGAACGTATCTGCCAGGATGTTGGCAATATCAGTTGGGTCTGTATATTTAGTGCCATTGTGCTGTAACTCAGAGCAGATCTGAGTGTTGCCACTGAGATTCTTGACATAGCTATAGAATGCTCTGTGGTTGTCTTTAGAATCAGTGGCGATTTTGTTTTCGTAACTAGCTTTGGAGGATTTTATCAGGGATCGCAGCTTCTTACTGAGGCTGACCGGGGACCTCCTCCACTCATGGGATTTTACACTCTTTTGCAACAGTTTCTTCCTTCTGTTGTACAGTTTGTTTATGGCAGGGGACCACCAGATTGGCTTCCTTTTTTTGGAGGATAGCGTCTTGGTTCTCTTTGGGATAGCATGATCCATGCACTCATGTAAGTGCTTATAAAGTGCAATTGTGTAGGATTCAGTAGTCGTAACTGTATTGTCCATCTGCATGGGTGTCATGAAGTTCACCACTTCTGTCTCAAGAAGCATGAAGTTGGCTTTGGAGAAATTTTTTACCGTGGTTTCCTTAATGGGGGGTGGGGGCAGGATGTGGATATTTAGGGTAATTAGTTTATGGTCGGATCGGACCAATGAGGCGTTGACTTCAGGTGTGGAACACCGGTCACTCATGCTGGTAATGACTAGATCTAGGATATTGTTGCCCCTGGTGGGGGTGTGGATAAGTTGATCCAGGGCACTGGAGTTTATGAATTCCAGAAAGCGTTGAGTGAAGGAGTTGGTACATGAGTAGTTTTCCCAGTTAATGGTGGGGTAGTTGAAATCACCCATTATTAATGTGTTTGGCTGAACGCTAATATTTTCCAGTACATCAAGAAAAAATGAGTGGGAATGGTGGGTGATCTGTAGCAAGCCACAATTTGGATTGCCGTTTTGCCCAGAGTTAGTTGCACTTGGATAACCTTGGCTGCATTATGCTGAGCAACTAGCCTGGAGGTATGGATATCTTTAATGAATATGGACACACCTCCACCTTTGGTGTTCTGGTCCAGGTTACATGGCCGAAAAGTGTGGTATGAGTTATAGCCTGGTAGTGCAGGGGTGCTGTCTGGAGCCTTGAACCAGGTCTCAGTCACTGCACAGATATCGATGTTCTCCATTTTAAGGAGTGCCTCAAGTGAGTGCATTTTGAGATGTAGACTTCTAGCACTGAGTAGCATCACCCTCAGTTTTTGCTTGCCTGTTCCTTTTATGGTGGTGAATTTGTAATTTGAACCTTGCCTAAAAAAGGCACTATAGGGGCGGCAAGAACCTTAGCCAGTATCCGGAATCCCAGGGGTGACAGGTGCAGGCCATTTCTGGCAAAGCATCGCGGTCTGTCGACCATGTCATCCCAGGCAGACAGTTACTGGATCCCTTTAGAATGGCACCAGAATCTTAGCCAATTGTTGAAGTCAGTCATTTTGTCCTTGTTCTGCAGCATCATTCTGGGTGATGGCAGATTGCTACTCAGGGCTAGGGTCATACCTGCCTGGGCTACAAGATTGGAGAGCTCTTCCATGTCTCTTTTCATGTAGTCCAGGGAGGTACGTCTCAGTTCATTCACACCAACATGGACAATGACAGAGTCATATTTGTACTTGTTGTGGAGTGACCTGAGTGCGTGGGTTATTTGGTGGATCCTGGCACTCGACAGTAACCTTCTCCTTGTTTAGCCTGGTGAGTGAGACATCAGTGTGCCTGACTATAGAGTCACCTATGACTAGTGTGTTGGGTACGTTGTTTTGCCTTATTGGCTGTGGTTGAGTGGCACACTGAGTCTGCTGGCTATGTGTCATTTGAGTTGTGTTGGGGGGTGGATGTTGCTTGCATTTCTGCTTTGGAGGTCTCTGTTGCTTGAGCAGATTATTATTGAGAGCCTCTGCGAATGTTTTTGTGTTTCTATGTGTGGATTTTGGTGGTGTAGATTTAGTGAGACTATGTGATGAGTGTGGTGTGGTGCAAGTTGTTTACCTTCTCCTCTTGACTGTCAAGTTCAGTCTTGATTGGAGAGAGCTTTACCTCCAGTTTGGCTAGATAAGTGCATCTCTCACACGTTGTAGTGTTGGGTGGTAGGAGGAGAGGGTTGTCTGTGTACATGAGGCAATTTCTACATTGCCCCTAAGATGCCCAGATTCATAAGATAGACAGGAGAGAACACTGGGAGCTGACCCTTGGACATGCCTGAATAAAAAATTATTTTCCTCTAGATAAGTGAGGAAAGTGAGTACCAAAGCTGTTTTCCTCTAGGTAATGAGGAAGGTTGAGTGCTGTAGTAATTAGTAGGTTATTTAGTGCTTACAAGTTTTGAACAAGTGCTGATCACGAATAAGCAAATTCAAGTGCTAAAACTAAGAATCTGTATCTGGGCAAAACTCGTTATAGGAAAGGGGGGAAACAAGTGCAAATGCGGGCTTTTAAATCAGAAAGTTGAGAGAGATGGAAAAACTGCCCAAATGGCCAATAACTACAATTTCTGGGCCAGAACCACTTCTTATGTGGTAGATAGGTCACCTAGTGCTTACCACTCCCACTGATAAGCTAGAAGGCTTCCCTCCAACACAGCAAGCTTGGTGGGGGCTCAGAAGCTTACATACAGTCCTGGATACAGCAAATCTGAATCTGGACTACACTAGTTACAGGAAAGGTGTATGTATATATATATATATATATATATATATATATATATATATATATATATATATGTGCAGAAAAGTAGCTAAAACAGCAGTCTTGAGATTCCTTTTCTGACGGATCCTTTCAGTGCTCCTGAAGGGAGGCCCGATTGCCTACCATTGGAGGCAGTTGGGGGTCGCTTATCTCTGCACCAAAGTGCCTGGCTAGATATAACAAAGGACATTTGGGTGCAGAAAATTAATTTCCATCGGTTTTATATATATATATATTTATTTAACATTTGTTTACCGGAAAAGTCTGACTTGGAATGAAGCCAATTTTCAGTGGAGACCCAGAGAGAAACACTCTAGATGCATGTCTTTGTAACGTGGGAGGAAACTGGAGTACCTGGAGAAAACCCACATGAACACAGGGAGGACATGCAGACTCTGCACAGAAGGCACTCCAGCCGAGAATCGAACCGGAGAACTTCTTGCTGTGAGGCAAATTCCATTTTCCCTACCTCCTTCATTGTCAAGAAAATTTCCTGATGTTCCACCCAATATACAAAAGCTGCTAGAAAAGAGTCATCCAAGAGGTCCCACAAGACCAAACAGAATCCGGAACTTACTTTAGTGCAAAGAAAACAGGGGACTGAAGAACAGTTTTGGATCTCAGTACATTGAACAAGTCAGTTCAACACACAAAGTTTTGGATGGTTATGGTTCAGTCCATTTTGCCCTTTCTGGACAAGGGCGACTGGATGTACTCGACAGATCTTCAGGATACGTACTGTCACATAGAGATGAACAGACGATCCAGGAGGTATTAATACTTCCAGCTGGGAGACGGTCACTATCAGTTCAGAGAGCTGTCCTTTGGTCTCAACACAGCCCCCAGGGTGTTCACCAAGTGCATGGTAGTGGTAGCAGCTCACTTGAGACTTCAAGGATTCCGGGTGTTTCCTTATTTAGATGACTGGCTTATTACTGCCCCAATCAGGCATTGACTGATAGAAGCTCGAGATCAGGTGTTACACACCTGTTCACATTTTGGAATAACCATAAATTACACGTCGTCTCTACAACCAACCCAGACATTAGACTTCATAGGAGCAATGTTCAACACAGGATCTGTGGTAGCTTCTCTTCCACTATCGAGAGTGCAAACTATAAAGGATGCAGGTTGGGAAAATAATTTGCAGTATCCGAATTTCAGCCTGATTGATTCTGCAAGCCCTGGGATCAATGTCTGCAGCAAGAATTCTAGTTCCTTTAGCAAGATTTCACATGAGGACTCTACAATGGATGCTAGCAACACAATGGTCAGTGCTTTCTCATCCCATGTCAGTGAAGATAAGATTAACCCAGGTATGCAAGCAACACCTTTCTTGGTAGATGCAGTCACAACAGGTGTTACAAGGTCGTCCTTTCATCCTCCCTCAGCCCAAAGCCATAGTGACCATGGACATTTCACAGATTGGGGGGGGGGGGATTTCCTGGGGAAAACTGTCCAAGTCACTTGGTCCCTCAATGAGGCCAACTTGCATATCGGTGTTCTGAAGATGAGAGTGGTGCTTTTGGAGTTGCAGGCATTCCAAGACTCTGTCCCTCTTGGAACAATGCAATCCAGACAGACATGCCAGTAGTTTAGTACATCAACAAACAAGGGGGAACCAGATCTTATCCACTGTGTCGAGAAGCCCTCAGAGTATGGCAGTGGGCAATATCTTCCAACCGCTTTCTAATAGCAATGGATAGTCCAGGAAAGTCCAGCATGATAGCAAACAAACTGAGCAGGTCCATCTTACTACCTCACGAGTGGTCTCAACAGCAAAGTGACTGAAAGGATTTTCAGTCGGTGTTTTTTGCTTCTCCCCTAAACAGCAAGTGCAGCAGCTTCTTTGCCCTGATTCTCCCTGACCACCACTGAGGAAGGGATGCTCTCTACATACTCCCCGGACCCGGGACTTCTGTTTGCTTATCCTCTGACTCCTGTAATTCCCAAATTCCTTCAGAAAGCAGCCCAGTTGAAGAGCAAAGTCATCCTCATTGGCCTCCTCTGTTATACCCACCTTGGATTCTGGATCCATTTCCAGACCTCCTGTCTCACCTGACAGGTATGGTTCACCCAGATATCACAAATCTCAAACTAACAGCGCAGTTGCTAGCCACAAGCTACTATAACGGTCAAGTTGGATCTGAGGATCGGATCCAATCCCATTAGTTGAGTAAGAATGAAAATGGACAACACAGATGGAATGTAAGTACATAACTTCTTTTTACATTTTTTAGTAAAAATGACTGTAGTACTGTGTGTGTACTTTATTCTTTTGCAGTTATTTCCATAATGTGTGTGTTGAAAGAGTTTTACATGAACAGCAGATACTTTATTTTCTTTATTTATTAATAGATAAGAACTAAGGAAGAAGGGTATCACACTGTTACCTGTGTATTCTTGAGTGTCATAGACACAACAGTATTTTCTGCACGGGTAAATCCTGTGCAGCTATTAAGAATTGCAGTACTAATAGCAACCTTCCCTCCCCATTGGATAGGTGAGATGGCCAAGTGCCACTCATTTTCTGTCCCCACCCCCGGCTGACTTCAATTTAGAAAATCTCAGGAAAAGGTACAGCACAAGCAGATATGTTAGAGATGCACAGGCAGATGTTCTCTGGATTCTACAAATGTCATTATGCATTGTTTTTTGGAGGAGATTATTGCAATAAAAACCAAAATGTTATCCATAGTAACAGAGTGATATTCTGTGCAACCTCAAATATCGGATTAGGTCCAGTGGACGAAATTGGCATTGGGTACCTGACGCTTGAGGAAGGGCACTAGAAGCAGCAATAGGCAGCTATCAGAGGAGCTAAAAACTGCTGCTTAGTCATTAATAATCTGTGGAGGAATCATGCCACCTAGTGGAGGAGTTTCCATTTACATGCTTGTTATAAGTTTTCAGTGATTTGCAATAAGGTCTTTTTCCGCATAGATTTTATGAGTTCATGCCTGTCAAGGGAATACAAAAATCCTTTTATAAATTGTTTGAGAAAATATTTTGTCTGCTGTGGAGCTGTACTGAATAGTGAATAACTGAAAGCTGAGCAACAAAAAGGGTTTTGTGTGTGAAAAAATTATGTAAACTGAGGTAAAATAGGTAACATCCTTTAACAAGGCAAAGGTAAACATCTAAGCTTTATTTGTTTTAAGGACATTTTAGATGTGTATTATTTTGTCCTGTTTGAAAGTATGGATTTCGTAGTCTGTAATGTGTAGGAATTTGAGAACAAACGGAATGGTGGTCGCTTTGCTGTCAAATAGAAAATATTGTAAAGGCATGGCCAAGGATTTATGACTATGAAGATTTGCTCGGGTAGAATATTTTTTGGCAGTTTTTGCGGAATAGCAGATGTTAAAGTTATTAAAATGTGATTGGGGAGCCTTAGAAAATTAACTCTTGTCTCTAAGGGACAACTGAGGTTTCTGAAAATGTGATTTAAATTGGGTTAATGGTACACCACTGAGAGTCAGTTGTGGAAATGGTTTTATTACTCTAAGGTGTTTTCCTTGTAAAGGAGAAACATCTGTTTTTTTGAAAAAAATATTAGAAAGAAGCCTGATACTTATACAGTTTAGCCCGAATAATAATGCAGAGAAAATACAGCTGGGAGGGTTTGTGTCATTTAGGGAACTACTACACAGTTTGATTATTTATCTTTCATTTATTCAACAGTCATTTTCAGATATTGATGACAAGACCAGGAATAATTTTGAATCAAAGTTTTGTTTTGTTTTGCCTTTGCAAATTAGTACCCACTAAACAGAATGCTTCATTTTCAAGGGCAAATTGACAACTTTGACTTGGTTAAGTATGTTCAGAGTCTTGTGGTATGAAGAGGAAGAATGTGGAAATTAAACAAGTGTTTTGGATGCAGCTTGTTGTTATCAGCCCATTACATATACTCTGATTGTGTGGCTTCTTTAATTGTGTATATTACTATCCCAATTGTTCTAGAACTGTGGGTTGCTAGTTTTGTATACATGGAATGCACTGGCTAATTGCTTGTTTTAGAACTTTTCTTTCCTCTTTTTAAGTGGTTAGCAGGTTTACTGTCCCAGCCTCCCAGGACATTACTACATGATTGTTGTTGTTGTGTCTTTCGGCTTTTTCCCGGTTAGGGGTCGCCACAGCGGAACTCCGGTCCACTAATGATTGGCAGTAGATTTTTATGTGCCAAGTTGCCAGCCATGATGCACAACCTTCAACGAAGGTACACCCATTCACGCATGTCTCCACACAGAAGATGCTTTAGCTGAGAATCAAACAGGACAACATCTTACTGTGAGGCGACAGCGCTACCGCAGCACCATAGAAATGCATTTTTGTCAGATTGCAGAAAGTGAAGTTAAAAAGAAATGATAAAAAGATGGATTTTATGAGCCCATTCATTGTTTAGGAAATCGGAATTGTTTATTTTCTGCATGTGTAAATCATTTGGCCTTCTGAATTACAGTAATAAGTAATATGATAATATTTCCTCTCTGAATGTGAAAAGAGTATTCTGACGTTGGGACTATATGACTGAATACTGTATGACTGGAATGGTGGAGCAGTTAGAGCATTAGACTGAACAACAGAACATTCCAGTAGGTATGTGGCCTGGCATAAAACCAGGAGAGTCAATGGGATAAAGAACATTTACTGCTCTGTCATCAACAGAGAGATGTTCAGCAGTGAATGTGGGTGGAAAATAATGTTGTCAGAAATGCTACTGGACATACTGGAAAGTAATAATAAATGCTTCATAGACTTATTGTTTGACAGCAGTTCAATATAATTGGGTACTTTTAAACTTGGCGAGTGGTGTCTAAGTTCAAAGCAGAAAACATCATAGCAGGGCTTAACATCGGATAGGACTGAGACTGATTACAGAAGGGAATTATTACTTGCTCAGTGAGAAATTACAGCTGCACTTTGTATGATGGAAGCAAATCTTTGGTGTCACAGACTTTAGAATCTTCTGTACTGCATGTGTTATTTACAGACTGTGACACTCTGACGTGTGTAAGTGTGAACCAGTCTGGGAATTTATCTGGTCATCAACAACAGTTTAACTCATGACTGACAACATTGATATACTGTATTCAGATTGCTTATTTTTCAAAAAAGTAAGTGCAATGAAAAGAGAGTTGCATGTTTTTTGTTAGGAAAAGTGTGCAATGCATGGTAGAAGTGGATAAAGAAAGGAGTGTCTGAGAGGAACACTATTTATAAGGCTAGAGAAGCCCCCAGTCCCTGTCTTTTGGGCCATAATCAGAGATTTAGTACTCTGAATCACAAAGCCAACAAAGACTTGTTTTCTCTTTTGTAATTCATCTATCCAGTAGGAAGAAATATTTTTATCTCTCACTTTATTTCTTTTGCTAACTTTTTTCTAAATCCACATTGGCTGATTGGCTTCCATAACAACTCTTCTCCTACTCATCTTATAAACTCTTGCCTGAATCATGGTTCTTCTATCTAAGACCACATATCCTTCAGATTGTTTCCTTGTTTGTGAGACTTTCATTTCATTGTTCAAACCACAGCACTACTGCAAGGACAGATACTGTGTACACACTATAAAAATGTGGAACTGGAAAAAAATGAAAGACTAAAGAATAAATTAATTGCTTGGTTAGGGAAAGTAAAGAACATTACAGATAAAAGACCTTTCCCTGCCTTCTCTGAAACTTTGAATTGAGAAATGCCTATGCTTCATATGAGGAAGGGAAGTGAGATAGTAGAAGCAGTCTTAAATAAAAGACATGACCCTTGACCTGGTTCTCACAAGCAATGAGGAAGTAGGAGAGGATGGTAGCTGTGGTATTGATGAAGGATAAGAAACAAAATCCCGTTTCTTCTTCAGTCCCTGCAAAAGAGATAAGACTGAGTACAAAGGCAGAAGTCCTTGATTACACAGAATAATTGATCTCATCAAATGAGGTAACAGAAAAGGATAGTTCAAGTGGTTGGGACTGGCTAGTATTTGTAAAAGAGCTTTAGAAATGCATGAAAATAGGTATGACCAAGAAGTGTGAACCATTTCAAAAAGAGGAGGAGAAAGTTTGGGAAAGTTAGCCAGATGTCTGGTTCGTAGATGGATCGAAGAGACCCAATACAGGAGAGAAGGTTGCCACACAGGAGGATAAGAAGTAGCGCAGACAAACAGGAGGTTATAAGATGGGAAGGAGAAGAGTAGGAAGGGGAGTCAACTAGCCAAGCTGGCTACATAACAGAACCTGGAAAAAGAAGTAAAGTGTTGGGCAGACAGTTATTTCTAGTGTACAAGTGAAAGAAGACAGAGTAAATAGGTAGGAGTGCACTAACTCTGTGGTGCATAGGAATGAAGCACTGACTGTGACCCAAATAACATAGGCTTGGATATAGACCAGGCCAGTGGAGGACCTAGCAAAGGGGGTGGAAGTCAGAGACTGGTATAGTTTGCTCATCCTGAAGGAAGGGAGTTTATTACATTATACCACAGGAGTATTGTCTGTGAGAAGGCCCAGAGGTGCTCCAACTGTTGTTAAGGACTCATGAACATGGGCCCAGCCAAGAAATCCTTGCATACCAGTTAAGCCTGGTCACTGTGCAAAAACACATTTGTCTTGGTATTGATGCAGTAGGCATTGCCCCATGGTTGCTCGCCAATAAGGAGAAGGTTGTAGTACTGGCATACAGAAAAATCCACACAGTAGCTAGGAATGCTGCTGCACTGATGCCACCTTTCCTTCCTTTCTCACTGATGGGATACGAGTTTTCCTCTTTTGTCCCCCATCACCAGTCTGTGGTGGGTAAGACAGACTTGTGGGCCAGAGTGGGGGGGGGGTTCTCGGAGTGCAGCTGATGGTAGAGCACCACCAAGACTGAAAAATAATAATAAAATCGACAGAGAGAAAGGCAGAGAAAGAGGGAGGTGTGCTGAAAAAGAATGGAGTTGTCGCAAGACAGCAGGTGAATGGGCAAAAGTCATAGATTAATAGATGCATAGATCATTACTAAGCTAATAACCTGGGGGGGGGGGGGCTTTGTAAACCTAGCCAAGTTTTCCAGAAAAAATAATGATGTCCTGTATCCAAATAGGACATTGAAGTGCAGGCTCTTATAAGGTACCTTTGCCCATAAGGGACATGGGTGCCTGGCCCAAGTTTCCTGTTCGGCATCCACTGGTCTAGGTTGTACTTAAACTGGGTAATAGACAAACTCAGCTTCACATGTATGGGAAGCCTGTTCCATAGGAGGGGCAGTCTCTGGGGCACATATCTGTCTGTCCAGCATGCCTTGTTTAAGTCACAGACAAAATTCAGGTCCCTAGACCTTGTATTTCTGGTACTCTTTGACTTACAAATATGTAGGAGATTCATAAGTGTGGAGTTTGTGGATACCTTGTAAGCCAGGCATAGATCACCCCTCAGCAATCTATAGGAGACTGAGTAGAGGGAAAGGGCTTTACAGCACTGTGCATGAGGCAGGTTTGTTATGCCTTGTATACTTTTTGTAAGGAACCTTTGAAGTCACTCTACTTGCTGCAGTATGCCTGATCAGGCACAAACCAATATATATTTATATTTCATGTGGGCATGATTTAATTTACACAATTTACCTCACCTGTGTGTTGCTAATGTGTTGGATCATTTATGGTGTAATCACAATCAATATTGTCAAAAGTGTTTTGTGTGTGTGTGTGTGTTTGTGTGTGTGTGTGTGTGCGCGTGCGTGTGTGTGCATGTGTAATTGTTGTTTGAGAGGTTTCTAAATATAGAATCACTATAAATAAAGCTGGCTTCCGTTTTAATGGACAGCAGATAACAGTGATGGTATCGACTGAGCATATATTGGTAAGGGTAAGATGTTAACAAAGTAAAGGAAGTGCCGGACATGTTTTTATTGTCAGTGTAGTTGCTTCAGTCAGTTGTAGGGTCATTGGTGTCACCCATAATGATAATAAAAAACAAATTAAGTAATGCTACATTGGTCCATTAACAGAAGGCACAGAGACATTCAAACACAGACATTATGTAGTACCATTTATTCTGTATTGAACATCAGGAACTTAATAACCCTTGACAAAGGGCTGTTGCCTGAATAATTGCAAACCCTATTTCGATCCAATAAAAGATATTACATTCCAAAGTGCAACACTGCTTTTTATTGCAGTGAAAGAACTGCTATCCACTTCATAGAGAAAAGGCAGGTATTTAAAAGAAACAGTTTGCATTACAGATGGGTGGTCTACCACTGTGGCCAACTTATTTACAAGAATTCTAAAAGCATTTTGTGGGCAACTCAAGTCTGCATGTCCTCCTTGTGTTTGCATGGGATTTCTGCAGGTGCTGGTTTCCTTCCACATTCCATATACATGCAGTAAGGTGGATCTGGGACTCTATAGGTTGTAGTAGGTGTGAATGCATACATGTGCCCAAATTCCGAATTGCCCTGTAGCACTCTCTGGTTAAGTGACATTGTCAAGGCCACACTGCAGACAACTGAAGGCTGAGTGAATCAAGCCATATATCACGGAAGTAACTTGTTAATAGCTATCAGCCCTAATCATCTTTGCCAGCTGCCAGAGCAAATAAAAATTCCATGCTACTTTGGCCAGGAATTGAACCCAGGTCTCCCACTTGACAGGTGAGAATTTTGCCATTGAACTACCAATGCACATGGGCCCCATTTTTCCTTCACATCCAGGATATGGTGTTAATTCTTTACGATTTTTTTCAACCTTAGGTTTCCAGACTTGGGATTAAACAATATTCAAACTATATAACGGACAGAGGAAGCCACTTCATTGGATACATAAGCACTTATGTATAAAATAATTTCTTTACCACTATGTCTAAAATCTTGTGCAAAAAAATGGAAAGAGTTAGCTGTCAAGCTGAATCATTGTACAGGGTCCTGAGCACATATTCAAACATCTCTTTAGAAATCCTGTGTCATATCTTGAAGGTTGTATTCACCAGTCCCAAAGGAGGTAAGAGTAGCACATTTAAAAACAAGTTGCTTAATAATAAAGAGGTGAGAACTCAAGACAAACTTCACAAGAAGCTTTATATGTTTGCTATTCAGGTCATGAGAGCTTTGAATTGTCAGTTTTCTATGGTAAAATTTCAAGAATCCCTCCAAGACCTATTGAAACAGAAGCTGGGGAGGAGGGGGGATGGAGGATAAAGCTCTCCAGAAAGAGTGGTTGGAACTTTACACCTCTTGTTCTCATGTTACTAAATACTCCATACATTGCGGCTGTGACATTTTGGAAGCATCTGGTAGGGAAGTTAGTTTGGGTTCTGTTATCAGGAGACAGACTTGGTTAAGAGCGCAATTTTTGCCTGACCATGTCAAAACTGAAATCCTTGATGCATCGTTAGGCAACGATTTTCTGTTGGACCCAAAGGTGAGAGAGTATTCAAGAAACTGGAGGACAAAGTGACATCCTTGCCAGCTGACAGTGACTTTCTGCATGTGCAATTCCTGAGGTTCAGTGAGAATTTTCCTACTAAGTCCTGTCCTTTCCAGCCTCACAAGCAAGACAAAGGAACAGGAGGACCAGGAGAGAGAGTGCAAGAGGAGCAACAAAGAAGGTGGCAAACTGATCAGAAACTCAGGCCTACAGTACCCCCCTGCCCAGGGGTGCAGCAGAGAGCAGCTGTGACCCAGAGAGCACCTCCGTCCACCCCACTTAAGACCCATCCAACCCTTTCCCCTGCCCACAGGCTGGGAGGCAGACTTTCCTACTTCTTAGATAAGGAGCTAAACATCACCCAAAACAACTGGGTGCTATAAATTGTAAGAACAGGCTACAGTTTGCATTCCTTCCAAGGCTTTTAAGCATTCCCACTGTTCGCAAAGGAGAACTCAGTGAGGTGCGGGCTCAAATCAAACTATTACTAGCACAAAGGTCCATAGAGCCAGTCCTCCTAAAAGAGTGAAAAACAACATTCTTTTCAAAATTGTTCCTGGTCCCACAAAAAGAAGGGACTCTGAGACCACTCTTAGATCCTTCACAGCTAAACAAATTATTGATTGCTTCCAAATTCCAGATGCGTATTCTTCAAAAGCTTTTATCCATGATCTCTTCTCAGGCTTTTGTGGTCTCTCTAGATCTAAAGGATGCATACCAACATATCCTCATAGTGAAGGAGCAAAGAAAATACCTGTGCTTCAGGGCAGTTGGGTCTCACTTTCTATATTATGCATTGCCCTTTGGTTTATCTACTGCTCCCTGAGCAGTTATGAAATGTCTGTCTCCAGCACTTGCCTTCTATAGAACCAAGGGTGTGCAGATTTACCCTTAGCTGGACTGCTGTCTCATTCAACAAACACTGTGAAAGAATTTACAGCATCTTTCATTTTGTCCATACACTGCGTTTCCAACTTGGGATTCACTCACAATGTAAAAAAAGTCCACTCTTACACCCACAAACATACTGGTGTCTTTGGGGATTCTGATAGACATAGAGAAAGAAACTGCCTTCCTCCTAGAAGAAAAGATTTTGTTTCCCACTCACTATTTCGGGCACTTGCTCAACAAGAGTGTGTCTGCCAGAGAACTCTTCAGGTACTGCGGATACATGGTTTCCTGCATTTTAATACAGTGGTGCATGAAATGGTGTGGTGCCAGCACAAGTAACCTCTCAGTTTCAAGTTAAAACTGCCTCCCTGTCTAAAAAGAAAGCTAATATGGTAGATGGAGGCCTGCAACCAAAACAAAGGGGTTACCTTTCATTTCCAATTAGGCAACCAAGTGATGACAACAGTTGCCTCAGATCTGGCATGGGGTGCACAGTCAGGCAATCTGCAGGTGCAGGGCATATGGCAGAACGCTTTCATAATGACTGATATCAATCTCAAAGTAGTGATAGCAGTCCACAGAGGAATGACAGCTTTCTAACAAAATTGGAAACCAGGCACCTTAGTGATCAAGACAGACACCATCATCATGTGGTACATAAATAAGTAAGGGAGTACCCAATCTTACCCACTCTGTCACTTAGACATGACAAATTTGTGAGGCAGCACAGGAGATGGAGTTAGTGACACACTGCCTACCAGGAATAAACAATACCATTTGCAGACCAGATCTGCAACAGAACCTCATGAGTAAACGTGAAAAAGTCCATCTTCAAAGAAATCACTCACAAGTGGCATGTGGCAGAAGCTGACATTTTTGCCTAAAACAAAACATGCAAATAAAAAGGGCCACAGAGCACTGGGCTTGCAGGATGGATGGATTCTTCCAGTGGACAGATCTATTTCTCCATGCCATTCCATACCTCTTAACCCCTGGTTACTTCTGAAGATAAGGAAGGAAGGGCCAAGGGTGATAATGGTAGCACCCTTCTGGTCAAGGCAACATTGGTTCCCTTTTTTGCACATTATCAGCAAAGGAAAATCTCAGGAGGCATACCTCTTAATCCAGAACAAAATCGACACCGTTCAGTGCATTTTGGGCACTCTGAAACTAGCAGCCTAAATAATATGATCCTGACCATCCAGGGCCAGCTGTTCATTAAGGACATCTTGCATGTCATGAGAAAGGGCAGAATGCCAAGTACCAGAATATCTTGCATCTCAAAATGGAAAAGATTCTCAATATGGTTCCAGGCTAAAGGGCATTGCTAACAAAATGTCCCTTTGGTACTCTTTTATTGGTAGCACTATTCTCTAGAGGACTCTGCTAATCCTTCATTAAAAATCCATGCCCATGACACCTCTGCATGCCTGCCTCTACAGCCACCATTGTTCTTGCAGCCAGTGGCAAAACAATTTCTCAAGGGAATTATCCATTTAAGGCCCCCCCCAGGAGGATCCCAGCACTGCCTGGGACCCTACCTTTAAACTAGAAAAACGTATCCTTTCCCCGTTTGAACCTGAAACCTCTACAGATGTCAGTTTTTTTCTTAGAAAACAGTTTTCTTGGTAGCTATCACCTCATCTAGGACGATTTCTGAGTTGTAGGCACTAATGTGCATATAGCACCTTTTTTTAGGTTCTATCAAGACAGATTTTCCCTGAGGCCAAATCCTTCCTGCATGTCTAAAGTGGCTTCAGAACTATCTTTGAACCAAACCATTCAGCTCCATGCGTTCTATTCAAATCCTCAGAACAGGGAGGAAAGAATTAGACATTCATTGGACATATACAGACAGCTCAGGTTTTGTTTATATAGGACCAAAGCCTTCAGGAAATCTGACCAACTGTTTGTTGCCGTTGCTTCTATCAAACAAGGAAAGCTTGTCAACAAACTATTTCAAAATTAATTTCTAATTGCACTTTTGTTGCAAGCTCTGTAGCAAGACTGTACCTGACAACATCAAAACTCTTTCTGTCAGTGCTATACCACTGCTGCGTTCAACAGGGGAGTACCCACCCAGGTTATACTAGAGACTATTACCTGGTCTTTAGTCCACATTTCCAAGCACTGTAATTTGTCTTCTGCCTCTGCAGTCCTGCATGAACTTGTATCTTCTCCTTGATATAGTGCCTTACCAGCCATCCCTTCCTTTATTTTTATTTTACATTTGTTTACCGGGAAAGTCCAACTGGATACAGGTCCATTTTCAACGGAGGCCCAGGGAGAAAAGCTCCACATTACATTACATGAGAGTAAAAAGAAGTAGAACATACATACATATGGTATATGTACACATCAGGACAACATGCTGGTGATTAACAAACATACATATAGCATACATACACACAACAGGACATCATGCTAGTGATTAATATTTCTTACAGTAAACAATCAGAGGTACATTTTTTTTTCTTTTGCAGTCATAAGATGTTCATAGTGTTTCACTGTTGCAGTCATCACTGTAGGGTTCTTCCTGCCAGCAGGCAGCCCTCGGTCGGCCAGAATCCCAAAGTCTGGGTCTGGTGTCGACGGCCTGCGATCATCCTCCTGGCGTCAGAGCGTCAGGGTGCAACTCCCAGCCTGACGCCATGTTCTCCAGTCTTTCTTGCCATCTTGCGGTGGAAGCAGTTCAAGTGCCAGTCGGCTGACTCCTGATATTTTGGTGCTTCATTCCAAAGACTTTTTCTTCTTCTTCTCAAAGCTAAGTACCCCGTTGAAACTTTTCTTGCTCCAGTCCGATGTCAGAAAAAGTTAATAATTGTATTTCATGTGGGAAGCAAATACCTCATAAGGATTTCCACTCTTACTGTATTCCTTGTCTAGGCCCTGACCACGACGTAGCTAGTTGTCGGTTTTGTGCTAGATTTAATCAACGTACTATTAAGCGGAATCTGATTTTGCTTTTCGGTACATTACGGCAGGCGATTTAATTACAGCGCTAATATGTCGTGCCGCTTCCGACTACCGGAGTTCACAAAAGGTGCAAGGATAAGGACAGGCCTACGAGGTCCAAATCAGATGACAATTTACAAGCAGAGCCAGCTGCAGGTTCAGCCGTCGTCAGTGAGGCGCTTTCGCAGTCCCTGTCGTTGGCCGTTACAGAACCGCTTGCCGAAATGGACTCCCTCGAGGAGCCAACTAGGCCTTTGAGTACTCCAGATGCAGGACCTTCGGATAATGTTCCCTCGAATGGGTCCGGAGCCGCTGTGCAGGTACTGGCTTCCGAGGGGGTTTTCAGGCCTGCACAGCTTCAGATAAGGGCAAAGACAAAGGCAAAGACTCCTTCTAAAACAAAGACACAAGCCCAGTCTTTGTCCGGGTCAAATCTGTCATTGTCACCATAATGATAAAAAGGATACTTTAAATAAAGCTAGGTTGTCCCTGACAAAAGGCACAAGGGCAAAATTGAAATTATGTAGTACCATTTATTTTGTATTAAAATCGATCTTACTGAACAGGATTATACTTTCCCTGAATAATTTAAACCCTTTCGATCCTAAAGAATCCATTCCAAACAGCAACACCCGGTTTTTTTTTAGGGAAATACTGCTAGCGACTTCATAGGGAAAAAGGGAGGATTTAAAAGAAAAATTTGATTACAGATGGGTGGTCTCTTCTTGCCCAACTTATTTACAAGTTACACCATTTTGGGAATCAAGTCTGATGTCCTCCTTGTGTTTTCAAAGGATTTCTCCAGCCGTTGCAAGCCTGATTTCATATACAGCAGTACGCCACCGTTCTCTTTTAAATCCTACTAGTGTGAAACCAGAAACCGTTCCAAGTCCTAAGCTTTTAGGCCTCTCTGGTTAAGTGACATTTAGCCACCTCAGACAACTGAAGGCTTGTGAATGGAGGGCCCTATAAGTGTAACCCTTTTTAATGCCATCAGCCCTATCAAATTTGCCAATTTCTAGCAAATAAAAATTCCATGCTACTTTGTTATGAACAAACAGGTACCATTTTGCAGGTGAGAAATTTTGCAATTAAATACCAATGAAAGGGCCCCCTTTTTCCCACTGAGCCAGGTGGGAATAATTCTTTGGTTTTTCACTTAGGTTTCCACTTGGGATTAAACAATATTAAACTATATAGGTTAAAGGAACAACTTCTGGATCATAAGCACTTATTATAAAATTTTCTTTAACCCTAATGTTTAGTTTGGGCAAAGGGAAAGAGTTAATGACAAGGAATCATCAAGGGTCCTGAGCACATATTAAAATCTTTTTTAGAAATTCAGCCATATTTGAAGAATTGTACTAACATTGCCAAGGCAAGAGTAGCACATTCAGAAAGGTTGATTAAGATAAGAGGTGAGAACTCAAGACAAAACCCCTTAAGAAGCTATACATGGTTGCTTCCACCCCAGGGGAGTGAACTCAATCTTTAGGAAAAGGCTCAATGATCCCTGATGGAACAGAAGCTGGGCCGGGAAGCCCTAAAGCAAAATCTCTGTTTGGAACTTTGGACCCCTTTATCCCAAGACAAATGGTCCTGGATTGTTCAAATTAAATCATCTTTAGCAAGATTGGGTCTGTGCAGGGCGACAATGGGAAGGCATTAAACCTGGGCCTCAAAACTGAAAGCCTAGAACTTGGCAACATTTTCTGTTGGACCAAAGGTTTGAGTATTCAAGAAACTGGAAGACAAAAATCCTTGCCAGCCACCTGGATTTTTTTCATGTAAAATTCCTGAGATTCAAGAATTTTTTATAATCCTTACCCCTTTAGCCTCACAAGCAAGACAAGGAACAAGGCAGGAAGGTGAAGAGGAGCAAAAAGAAGGTGGCAAACTGATCAGAAACTCAGGCCTACAGTACCCCCCTGCCCAGGGTGCAGCAGAGCAGCTGTGACCCAGAGTACCTCGTCCACCCCACTTAAGACCCATCCAACCCTTTCCCCTGCCCACAGGCTGGGAGGCAGACTTTCCCACTTCTTAGATAAGGAGCTAAACATCACCCAAAACAACTGGGTGCTATAAATTGTAAGAACAGGCTACAGTTTGCATTCCTTCCAAGGCTTTTAAGCATTCCCACTGTTCGCAAAGGAGAACTCAATGAGGTGCGGCTCAACTCGAACTGTTACTAGCACAAAGGTCCATAGAGCCAGTCCTCCTAAAAGAGTGAAAAACAACATTCTTTTCAAAATTGTTCCTGGTCCCACAAAAAGAAGGGATTCTGAGATCACTCTTGGATCTTTCACAGCTAAACAAATTGGCCAGTTGCTTTGGAATTCAAGATCGTATTCTTCAAAGCTTTTATCCACTTGATCTTCTCAGGCTTTTGTGGTCTCTCTAGATCTAAGGATGCATACCAACATATCCTCATGAGTAAGGCAAAGAAATACCCATGCTTCAGGGCAGTTGGGTCTCACTTTCTATATTATGCATTGCCTTTGGTTTATCTACCTTACAGAGCAGTTATGAAATATCTGTCTCAGCACTTGCCGTCTATAGAGCCAGGGTGTGCAGATTTACCCTTAGCTGGACTGCTGTCTCAAATTTCAGCAAACACTGTGAAAGAATTTAGCATCTTTCATTTTGTCCATACCTCGTTTCCAACTTAGGATTCCTCACAATGTAAAAAATCCACTCTTACACACAAACTTATGCACTGGTGTCTTTGGGGAGTTCAGTAGGCATAGAAAGAAACTGCCTTCCTCGAAGAAAAGATTTTGTTTCCCACTCAGTATTTGGGCACTTGCTCAAGAAATTAAATTAGGCAGAGAACTCTTCGGGTACCATATGAATACATGGTTTCACCATTTTAATACAGTGTGCCTTGAAATGGTGTGGTGCCAGCACAAGTAACCTTTCAGTTTCAAGTTAAAACTGCCTCCTGTCTAAAAAGCTAATACTTATGGTAGATGGAGGCTGCCATTTCCAATTAGGCAGCAAAGTGATGACAACAGTTGCCTCAGATCTTGTGGCATGGGGTGCACAGTCAGGCAATCTGCAGGTGCAGGGCATGGCAGAGCCGCTTTCATGGCGGTATTATCAATCTCAAGTAGTGATAGCAGTCCACGGAAGAATGACAGCTTTCTAACAAAATTTGGAAACCAGGCACCTTAGTGATCAAGACGAACACCATCATCATGTGGTACATAAATAAGTAAATTACCCAATCTTACCCACTCTGTCACTTAGACATGACAAATTTGTGAGGCAGCACAGGAGATGGGAGTTAGTGACACACTGCCTACCAGGAATAAACAATACCATTTAGACCAGATCTGCAACAGAACTATCATGAGTAAACGTAGAAAAAAGTCCATCTTCAAGAAATCACTTTCCACAGAAATTGGCATGTGGCAGAAGCTGACATTTTGCCTAAAACAAAACATGCACCAGGCAAAGGGCCACAGAGCACTGGGCTTGCAGGATGGATGGATTCTTCCGGTGGACGAATCTATTTCTCCATGCCATTCCATACCTCTTAACCTGGTTACTTCTGAAGATAATAGGAAGGAAAGGGCCAAAGGGTGATAATGGTAGCACCCTTCTGGTGAAACAGCATTGGTTCCCTTTTGCACGGTATCAGCAAGGAAAATCTCAGGAAGGCATATCTTAATCAGAACAAAAATGCGACACCCGTTCAGTGCATTTTGGGCACTCTGGGGAAACTAGCAGCCTAAATAATATGATCTGACCATCCAGGGCCAGCTGTTCGTGGGACATCACTTGCATGTCATGAAAGGGCAGAATGCCAAGTACCGAATATCTTGCATCTCAAAATGGAAAAAGATTCTCCAATATATGGTTCCAGGCTAAAGGGCATTGCTAACAAAATGTCCTTTGGTACTCTTTTATTGGTAGCACTATTCTCTAGAGACTCTGCCTAATCCTTCATTAAAAATCATACCCATGACACCTCTGCATGCCTACCTCACCAGCCACCATTCTTGCAGCCAGTGGCAAAACAATTTCTCAAAGGAATTATCCATTTAAAGGCCCCAGGAGGATCCCAGCACTGCCTGGGACCTACCTTTAAACTAGAAAAAGCGTATCCTTTCCCGTTTGAACCTGGAAGCCTCTACAGATGTCAGTTTTTCTTAGAAAACAGTTTCTTGGTAGCTATCACCTCATCTAGGGCGATTTCTACAGGTTAGGCACTGGCGCATATAGCACCTTTTTAGAGTTCTATCAGACCAGATTTTTCCCTGAGGCCAAATCCTTCCTGCATGTCTAAAGTGGCTTCAGAACTATCTTTGAACAAACCATTCCAGCTCCATGCGTTCTATTCAAATCCTCGGGAGCAAGGGAGGGAAAATTGGAGCAATTCATTGGACCATACAGACAGCTCAGGTTTTGAGCATAAGGACCAAAGCCTTTAGGAAATCTGACTAACTGTTTGTGCGTTGCTTCTATCAAACAAGGAAAGCTTGTCAGCAAACTGTTTAATTATTTCTAGTACACTTTTACATTTTGCAGCTCTGTAGCAAAGACTGTACCTGACAACATCAAAACTCTTTCTGTCAGTGCTGCTTATACCACCACTGCTCGTTCCCTTGGGGAGTACCCACCCAGGTTATACCTAGAGACTATTACCTGGTCTTTAGTCCATTTCAAGCACTGTAATTTGTCTTCTGCCTCTGCAGTCCTGCATGAACTTGTATCTTCTCCTTGATATAATAGTGCCTTACAGCTATCCCTTCCTTTATTTTTATTTTACATTTGTTTTGCAGGAAAGTCCAACTGGATGCAAGGTCCATTTCAGCGGGGAGGCCCAGGAGAAAAGCTCCACATTACATTACATGAGGTAAAAGTGAACATACATACATATGGTATATGTACACACATCAGGACAACATGCTGGTGATTAACAAACATACATATAGCATATACACACAACAGGACATCGTACTTCAGTGATTAATATTTCTTACAGTAAGAAACGAAATCAGAGGGGTACATTTTTTCTTTTTGCAGTCACTTAAGGTGTTCATAGTGTTTTTCGCTGTTGCGGTACATCACTGTAGGGTTCTTCTGCCGGCAGGCAGCCCTGCGATTGACAGAATCCCAAAGTCTGGGTCTACCAGGTAGCCGGCTGTGCAGTCATCCTCCCTGGCGATCAGGAAGCGTCAGGGTACAAAGCCCCAGCCCGGCGCCATGTTACCAGTCTTTCTTGCTTTACTTGCCCGTCTTGATTAAACATTACGCAAGTGCCGTCGGCTGACTCCTGATATTTTATTGCTTCATTCAAAGACTTTTCTTCTTCTTCATCAAAGCTAAGTACCCCGTTGAAACTTTTTCTTGCCAGTCGATGTCAGAAAAAAGTTAATAATTGTATTTCATGTAGAGGAAGCAAATACCTCATAGGAATTTCCCTCTTACTGTATTCTTGTCATAGGCCTGACCACCGAGAAGCGTAGCTAGTTGTCGGTTTGTGCCTAGATTTAATCAGCGTGTGCTATTAGCGGAGGAATCTCTGATTTTGCTTTTCATTACTTTGTGAGCGTTTAATTTACGTATGTGTCATTACCGCGCTTCCGACTACCGGAGTTCACAAAGATTTTTAAAGGATAAGGATGACCTCGGTCCAAAATCAGATGACAATTTACAAGCAGGCCAGCTGCAGGTTCAGCCGTCGTCAGTGAAACTACGCGAGATCCTGTCGTTTAGCGTTACAGGAGCGGCTTGCGAAATGGACCTCGAGCCAGCAGGCCTTTGGTACTCCCAGATGCGGGCCGCCCGGATAATGTTCCACCAGATGATGGGTCGGGCAGCTATTCTGCGGAGTACTGGCTTCGAGGGGTTTCAGGCCACTGCACAGCTTCAGATAAGGGAACTTAAAGAAGACAAAGGCAAAGACTCTAACCTACAAAACAAAGACACAAGCCCCAGGCGTCCTCACTCTGATCAGGACCTAAATCTCAAAACAAATGCTTAAATGGCGGAGGACTTACTAACTATGATTAGGGGGTTCACATCCCCACTCAGACAAAAGGCCAAGACAGAATTGAACTATGAATCGCTTGATCAGGCATCCTACATCTTTCAGTGTCTTCCTCACAGACAGAGTTATACTTTTCCCTCCTTATGAGATTCTGATGCTGAGGAATCCATTTCTTCAGCTTCTCCCTGAGATTTTCTTTTTAGGGAAACTTTTACATGACATGAGGAACATTTTCACTGGGAAGGAACAGGAGTACTCTGAATCTAAGAAGAGAGAGCAGGGATTTCCCTTCTTCTTCCCCAAACACAGACCCTTGGCTATTCCTCCTATTTTGGATATTGTGGATGATGTCTTTTTGAGGCTAATTTAACTCCTGACTCCTTTCCTCCAGCCCCTCTTGCTAAGCCTGATAAGATATTGCAGAGTCCTGGCTCCCACAGTTTCTTTATAAAAATCCTACTACTGATCAGAGCCATTTCTCAGGGTCTAAGGTTGGTAGGCGCCACTGCTAGAACCCTATTCCGTCAGATGGGATTCTAGAGCTTTGGAGATGGGGCAAAAAGGTGTACACTTCTGCTACTTGTCAGTAGGGCTTTAAATTGTCAATTTCATATGCTAAAATATCAGCAATTTCTTCCTGTCTGTTATGAAACAAAAGCTACATTACCCATTTCTGCATGTGCAGATAATAAGAATTACAGATTTGATACATGCTACTGAGCGGGTGAAACATACCTTGCTGAGGTTTTGATGCTTTGGAGGCCTCTTGCAGAAGCTGATTTGCCAATGTACGGTCATTGCAAGCCATGCTTGGTTAAAAGGAACAAATTTGCCTGATCAAGTGAAAGCAAAGTTCCTGGATGCTCCTGTTCAACATAATGTTTTTGTTTGGGTCTAGGCTGAAGAGGTGATAAAGAAAATGGAGGATAAGGCAAAATCTATACCAAGCGGTTAAGGATTTCTTACAAGTTCAGCCCCAAGATTTGGCAGAAATTGGCCCTACTAAAAAATTGGTCCTTTTCAGCTCGGACAGGCCTCAGGGGTAGATATAGAGCCCCAGAGGAGGGGCCCAAGCACAGACCTCTTACAGACCTGGAGCAGTGGAGTGCTTCCACCCCCAGGGTGGAGAAGGACGAACCTCAATCTTATGGGAAACAGGCTCAATGACTCCCCCTGCATGGCTCCGGGGCCTCTCCTGGAAGCCCTATGGGAAGGAAACTCTCTCTTTTTCACGAAATTGGACTTACATAACCCAAGACAAGTGGGTCCTGGATGTAGTTTCAGGAGTTACAAATTCCACTTTCATACTTTGCCAAGACCAAACTGGATGGCCAGACCTACCAAAAACTGTGGGCAGGGCATTAAACCAGGTTAGGATCCTCATGGCTATGAGGGCCATAGAACTGGTTCACAATCAGAGAGCCGGGGGCAAGAGCTTTTACTCAAGACTCTTTCTAGTTCCCAGAAAACAAAATTCTTGGAGACCCATCCTAGATCTGTCAGTCTTAAATACTTTTCCTGGAGATACCAAAATTTCAGATGCTTACTCTGCAGCAGCTCCTGCCAATGTTGAGCAAAAATGCATGGATGGTGACATTGGATTTAAAGGCTTACCTACACATTCTATAGGGTAGGGTGCAGAAGATACACTCAGGTTCAAGGCATGATCTCTTCTCCAGGCTTTTGTGGGTCTCTCTAAGTCTAAAAGGATGCATACCTACATATCCTCATAGTGAAGGAGCAAAAGAAAATACCTGTGCTTAAGGGCGAGTTGGGTACTTACATATTATGCATGCCCTTTGGTTTATCCTACCTCCCTGAGCAGTTATACAAATATCTGTCTCCAGCGCTTGCCTTCTATAGAACCAAGGGTGTACAGATTTACCCTTAAGCTGGACTGCTGTCTCATTCAACAAACACTGTAGAAAAGAATTTACAAAAGCATCTTTCAGTTTGTCCATACCTGCGTTTTCAAACTTAGGATTCCTACAATGTAAAAAGTCAGTCTTACACCCACAAACATACTGGTGTCTTTGGGGATTCTGATAGGCATAGAAAAAGAAACTGCCTTCCTCCCAGAAGAAAAGATTTTGTTTCCCACTCAGTATTTCGGGCACTTGCTCAAGAAGAGTGCGTCGGCCAGAGAACTCTTCAGGTACTGCGGATACATGGTTTCCTGCATTTTAATACAGTGGCGCATGAAATGGTGTGGTGCCAGCACAAGTAACCTTTCAGTTTCAAGTTAAAACTGCCTCCCTGTCTAAAAAGAAAGCTAATATGGTAGATGGAGGCCTCTTTCATTTCCAATTAGGCAACCAAGTGATGACAACAGTTGCCTCAGATCTGGCATGGGGTGCACAGTCAGGCAATCTGTGGGTGCAGGGCATATGGCAGAACGCTTTCATAATGACTGATATCAATCTCAAAGTAGTGACAGCAGTCCTCAGAGGAATGACAGCTTTCTAACAAAATTGGAAACCAGGCACCTTAGTGATCAAGACAGACACCATCATCATGTGGTACATAAATAAGTAAGGGAGTACCCAATCTTACCCACTCTGTCACACATGACAAATTTGTGAGGCAGCACAGGAGATGGAGTTAGTGACAGTGCCTACCAGGAATAAACAATACCCTTTACAGACCAGATCTGCAACAGAACCTCATGAGTAAATGTGAAAAAGTCCATCTTCAAAGAAATCACTCGCAAGTGGCATGTGACAGAAGCTGACATTTTTGCCTAAAACAAAACATGCAAATAAAAAGGGCCACAGAGCACTGGGCTTGCAGGATGGATGGATTCTTCCAGTGGACAGGTCTATTTCTCTGTACCATTCCATACCTCTAAACCCCTGGTTACTTCTGAAGATAAGGAAGGAAGGGCCAAGGGTGATAATGGTACCACCCTTCTGGTCAAGACAACATTGGTTCCCTTTTTTGCACAGTATCAGCAAAGGAAAATCTCAGGAGGCATACCTCTTAATCCAGAACAAAATCGCCACCGTTCAGTGCATTTTGGGCACTCTGAAACTAGCAGCCTAAATGATATGATCCTGACCATCCAGGGCCAGCTGTTCATTAAGGACATCTTGCATGTCATGAGAAAGGGCAGAATGCCAAGTACCAGAATATCTTGCATCTCAAAATGGAAAAGATTCTCAATATGGTTCCAGGCTAAAGGGCATTGCTAACAAAATGTCCCTTTGGTACTCTTTTATTGGTAGCACTATTCTCTAGAGAACTCTGCTAATCCTTCATTAAAAATCCATGCCCATGATACCTCTGCATGCCTGCCTCTACATCCACCATTGTTCTTGCAGCCAGTGGCAAAACAATTTCTCAAGGGAATTATCTATTTAAGGCCCCCCAGGAGGATCCCAGCACTGCCTGGGACCCTACCTTTGAACTAGAAAAATGTATCCTTTCCCCATTTGAACCTGAAACCTCTACAGATGTCAGTTTTTTTTTCTTAGAAAACGGTTTTCTTGGTAGCTATCACCTCATCTAGGAGGATTTCTGAGTTGTAGGCACTAATGTGCTTATAGCATCTTTTTTTAGGTTCGATCAAGACAGATTTTCCCTGAGGTCAAATCCTTCCTGCATGTCTAAAGTGGCTTCAGAACTATCTTTGAACCAAACCGTTCAGCTCCATGTGTTCTATTCAAATCCTCAGAACAGGGAGGAAAGAATTAGACATTCACTGGACATATACAGACAGCTCAGGTTTTGTTTATATAGGACCAAAGCCTTCAGGAAATCTGACCAACTGTTTGTTGCCATTGCTTCTATCAAACAAGGAAAGCTTGTCAACAAACTATTTTCAAAATTAATTTCTAATTGCACTTTTGTTACAAGGTCTGTAGCAAGACTGTACCTGACAACATCAAAACTCTTTCTGTTAGTGCTATACCACTGCTGCCTTCAATAGGGGAGTACCCACCCAGGTTATACTAGAGACTGTTACCTGGTCTTTAGTCCACATTTCCAAGAACTGTAATTTGTCTTCTGCCTCTGCAGTCCTGCATGGACTTGTATCTTCTCCTTGATATAGTGCCTTACCAGCCATCCCTTCCTTTATTTATTTTTATTTTACATTTGTTTACTGGGAAAGTCCAACTGGATACAGGTCCATTTTCAACGGAGGCCCGGGGAGAAAAGCTCCACATTACATTACATGAGAGTAAAAAGAAGTAGAACATACATACATATGGTATATATACACATCAGGACAACATGCTGGTGATTAACAAACATACATATAGCATATATACACACAACAGGACATCACGCTAGTGATTAACATTTCTTAAAGTAAACAATCAGAAGTACATTTTTTTTTCTTTTGCAGTCATACGTTTTGTAAGGTAAATGTATACGGGTTTGGAAGCTTTCAGGGGAGAAACTGTTTATACATAGCTGTACCCTGACAAATTCTCTTGGTATGGATTAGCCTGGTGAGTGGCATGAGCATAGCCAGTTACTTAGATAGTGGATTTTCAGTTGTTTGAATTGACTAAAGGAGGTTGTAGAAGTTATTTGGCTTGGTAGTGTGTTCCAGGTTTTGGCAATGGTGTTAGCAAAGAGGGACTTACCAGCTTTGTTTTTATGTTTGATGACAGTTATGAGGTTCTGGTTACTAGATCTTAAGGCTCTAGAGGGAATGTGGGGCTGAATTAGGTGCTGAAGTGCTGGTGTTATCTCAGGAAGGTAGTAGAGTTTGTGCGCTATAGAGAGTTGATTGAGTAGAAGTATATGAGGCAACTCAAGCCAGTTGAGTTGCTTAAGGGATAGACAATGGTAGGACCTATATGAGGCTTCAGTAGCAAACTTGGCAATCTTGTTGTAGCAAGATTCCATTTTATTTAGATCAGTTTGGTGGAGATTGGTCAAGATGGGAGAGGCATAGAGGAGGGTGGATAGAAGATGTGTCCTTGCGATGGTTACTTTGGTGCATTTTGTCATAAACTGTTTGTGCTATGTGGATGTTGAACCTCAGGTTATTGTCTGTTTCTAGGCCTAGCAGTTTAGTGTATGTGGTTGGACTGATTTGAATGTTTTCTTTGGAGCTAATGGTGAAATTATTATTTAGGGAAGGAGCTCTGCCAGGACTGAAAATAATAATTTTTTTTTTTGGGATTAAGAAGTTTGATGTTAGTGAACCAAGTTTTGACTAGGGTGGAGTTATTTTGGGTAAGGGTTTGCAGCACTTATGAGGGTAGTGTCATCTGCATATTGTACTATTGAGGCAGTGAGAGAGGATGAAGAGATCTGATTTGTAAATAGAGAGAACGGCAATGAGCCAAGGATGGATCCTTGAGGGACTCCTATGGTTACTGGTAACAGGGGGGACAATTGGTCCTGCCATAGGGCTGCTTGCTGACGGGCAGATATGTAGCTGTTGAACCATGATATAGAGGAGGGACTTATATTTAGGGTGGATAGGGTATCAAGAAAGCAGACTGTGGTTTACCATGTCAAAGACTTTTGATAGGTCTAAGAATATGGAAGAAACAAATAGACCCTTGTTTCTGTGGTGGTTGACTATGTTGGTGAATGATAGTAGTGCTGTTGTGGTGCTATGGGAAGGTCTAAAGCCATGCTGGGATATGGAGAGTAGGTTGTTATTCTGCAGGTACTGTATTAGTTGAGTATGAACAACTCTTTCTAATATTTTGGATAACGGTGATAGGATTGCTATTGAGCGATAGTTGGTGAGCTCTAAGGAGTTGCCTCCTTTGTGCAGTGGAATTATATACAATGTTTTCCATGAGGTGGGGCTTTGCATTCTGAGAGATATCTGTATATTACAATAGAGACAGCATAGGCTATAGCTTCAGCTGAGATCTGAAGGAAATCTGCTGGCAGCTTATCAGCTGCTAGAATGGTTGGTTTAAGTTTACCAAGGAGTTTAGATATTGATTTGGTGGATACAGAGTGGAGGTGAAAATTGGGGCTATTGTTTTATATATTGGGGAGGGTTGGGGTAGTTATTGGTGTGGGGCTGCTAGTACTATTTTGGGCACTGGCAAAGGGTCTGGACTGTTTCGGTAAAGAATTTGTTAAACAGAGTAGGAATGTTTTCATGGTTATTTGGAAGCACAGAGGCTGGAGTCGTGGACTTTCCTGAATGCAGTATACCATTTATTGAGGCCCAGAATTTTTGTGGGTTGTGAGCATATTTTTCTTGCATGCTTGTATAGTAGCTGGATTTGTCTAGTTTGATTTGTTTTTTGGCTTTGTTACAGAGCTTTACATAGTTTTGTCTCAAAGTAGTGGTTTTGTTTTTCTGATATTGAATCCAGGCCTTGTCCCTTTCTTTCATTATAGTTTTAGTATCTTTTCCTAGCCATGGGGCATAGTTAGTTTTTATTCTAATGGTTCTAGGGGGTCCATGATGGTTTAAGATTTTTATGAAGGTTGTGTTAAAGTACTCTACGGCATTGTCTAGAGGTAGATGTTTTGGGGAAGCCAGTTACAGCTTTTTAGAGTATTGATGAGATCAGTAGCTATAAAGTTTTTTTTATTTCTAACTACTCTGAGGATAGGTTGGTTGATAGTTTGGGATTTGTTCCTAATTAGGTAGGTTGGATGGTGATCACTTAGGGTATCTGGAAGACAACCAGATTGCAGTGCAAGAGTGGGGTCAGATACCAGGATCCAGTCTAAGATGGACTGGCATTTGGAAGTTTTGTCAATTTGAGTGGGGGTGGTTATAGTTTGGGTAAACTTGTGGAGGTTTATAAAGGCAGAGGGATTACGGCTGGAGCAGTGAAGCCAGTCAATACTGAAGTCTCCTAATAGTATGGTTTCATGTGGAAGGGAGTTGGAGGTCCAATTAAGCAGGCTTTCCATTACAGTGACGTTATTGCCTGGTGGTATGTAGCCACCTGCAGTAATTATATACTTGTTGGAACTTATTTTTAATTTGGCAAGGATTAGTTCTACATCTTTGAATTCATGGGTATTGTAATCTAGTTGTTCTAAGGCAAGATGATTTTGGAATAATATTGCAACACCTCCACCCTTTTTCTCTGCTCTGTCTCTTCGGATAATGTTGTAACCCAGGGCAGTCATCTCATTATTGTGATGTTGTGGTTTGAGCCATGTTTCAGTTAACACAACTATGTCTGGTTTGTATAGAGCTAGTAGGGCATGAAGGTCATGAATTTTGTTAAGTATACTTCTTACATTAATGTTTAAGAAGATTAGAGCTGAGGTAAGTCTGTGGTGTAGGGGATTTAGCTGATTTAAGTTTGGGCTGATGTTTTGGGTCCTGGATTGGGATGTATATCACCACTGCAAGTGAGTTTATGAAGTAGGTGTAGATAGTTTGGTAAATTTGTGAATTATTTTAGTTTGTCTTTGAGAAGAGAGGGGGTTCATTTTGATTTTCAGTTTAATGCGCGAGTAAGAGAAGGGTAGGGGGGGAGGTAAGGTCACATGGCGATATAGGGAAGTTTTTTAGTTTGGTGGTGTTGGCTATGGAATCAGTTTGCCAAGGGTATGTGGTGTGGTTATGAAGCTGAGTGTGGTAGGAGGACAGGATGGAAAGTAAGAGTAGGTGAAGATTTTTAATGGGTAGAATGATGTTTTTAGTAGTTGGGTTGGATATGTGTAACCCATGTTATCTAGTTTCAGAAAGAATGTGTTACATGCAAGGGTATTATCTATGAATGAGCGAGATTGGTGTTGTATTAAAGATGCAGTATTAGGCGTATGTGGGAGTTTAAGAGGGGTAAGAGATTTAAAGTGATAGCTGGATGAGAGTGTAAGACTTGCTAATGAGAGTTGTCTGTAGCTACAAGCTGAAGTGATGTTAGGGACGTAGGAGCTATATAAGCATCAGGTAATGCTGTGTATATGGCTACAGAAAAGTGATGGAGTATGGCCAGTACAAGAGCTATCGTTTTATGCGTTAGGGAGCTGCAGTATGTGTAAAAAGTATATGAATGAACAAAGACAAACAGGTATGGCCAAGAAGTATTTATCAGGTAATTGGTATCCTCTAGTTAAGAGAGGGTAGCAGAGATAGTGAGTTAGTAAATACGGGGGGATACTTGCTACTTTATCTGTAAACTTTAGCTTTGAGAATGTCCCCAAAATATTATTACTGCAACTGTCAAAGCACGACTGATACAGTACAGTTGGATCTTCTTACTGTAAATGTTTGAGTGCATTCACTTTTCCAGTATCTCTGTCCTACCTCTTTCCCTGTTCTGATTATGGGTTAGTGTTTGCCCCCTTTTCTCCTTTTCTTTTAGGTCATCTCCCTTATTTAAATTTCCTTACCAAATCTCTGTCCCACCATGCCTGCTGGGGATAGTGTGCATATGTTGAGCTCTTTAATGGTAAGTAGACACAAGTGTCCTATCATAGTGCATCCATGTTGTATTCAGCCACCATTCCAATAGACACTTTAGCACCTCGACTGGACAGTGGACTAATTTGCACACCACAGCTCACATTGTCTTGGGGTACTGCCATTCTCAGGGAATTTTGAACATCATTAAGTACACTGATGATGTAGTGACACACAAAACTAATCATTAGCTTTTGACAAACTGTTAATTTATCAGTTTGGCAATTACATAACTAATTTACAATTGCTTACTCTATATTAATCCAGCATTATTAGAGATGGAACCCAAAGTAGCTTGAGCGCCTCCTGCCCACCCATCAATTTTAATGCTGTAAACACGGCTCAGTACATTTAGTCTTCCATGTTTAGAAGTTGTTTTTAAACACATTTTATTTGTAAAAGGCTGTGAAACAACCTATTGTTCTTGTATAAAAAGTGCTTGCATGCATTAAAGGCATGCTAAC